>NC_133340.1:43378792-43478792 GCF_030506205.2 Paramisgurnus dabryanus | reverse complement strand
TTTGTGGGCACTGTGTTCATTTTGTATGGTTTTGGCAGACGCCGACACCACATGTTCACCTGCGCCACCAGACGAAAGGGTGGTAATGGATGGACAGGTGGATGTAGCTGTCTGTCGATCTGAGATCCAATCAAAAAGAGAATAATAAAGAAGGGCCGAGGACTGCACAAAGCAGGACGTCCCAGGTCGGCAAGTGGAGAACGTGTGTGTGTGTACATATGTGTCTTTTCCTTTGTTTGCTGGTGTGCAAACCCCTGTGGACCCCTCTGACAATACATCCGCAAGCATAAGAGGGCCGGAGCACGTGTGGAATGAAAGAAAGAGAAAAAAAATCAACTAGCACCTCGACTCTCCAGAGGAGGGGGCTGCTGTAAGCTGGATATTAAGACACAAATTGCATTCAGGCAGGTCAGTAGGTGTCAGATGATATTAGATGCCTGCCATGAGGAAACAACAACTCCCATCAGCCAGGGAGGAAAATAATATTTTCATTTTCAGCCTTTTATTGAATGGAAACTTTGGGGAATACGTCTTTATGGGGGGAGCTGGTGGGCTTGCAAATTTAACACTCCCAACAAAAGGGTGTAATCATGGAAGCCGGATGCCCTTTGAGGGATCTGATTTCATTTTCATGAAGGTGAAAAAAGAGATTTTGCTCTATATTTGTGTTTGTGTGTGTTATCACTCAACACTTAATTGTAGTTGTTTTCGTTTGTTATCTAAAGCAGTTTAAGTGTCGCTTTGTCATTTCTAATGGTTTTACAGCAAAACCAACACAAACAAGTGCACCAGTCCCACCTAATGTACCTTTCACTGATAACATGTACCACACTTTTACCTACCATTAGTTTTAAAAATAGCAACATATTAATCAGAAATTATCACTAAAATTATCACAAAAAATTGACAATTCATCTGATTCGCTGTTTTTTCAACCCCTGTGGAGTCTGCTGACATTGGCTTAGCTTAGCACCCTCTTACATATTTACTACGCCTCTTACATTTTTACTACGCTCGCTAGTATGGTAAATCTTAACTGCTGTATTCTGCTGTTTATGATTTTTCTGTGTTTTTCCTGCATCTATAGACCAATTTCGTGTTTGCAAACAGCTATGACGTTTTTTGTGGACGGAGCCAAACTGGTTGCAGAAAGTGACTGCTCCGCAGTAGGGTTGTGAAGTGTTTTAGCATTAAACCGTGTTTTTTATGGATCCGGTGTTCTGTCGAAGTCTGATTCCTTTATGTTTCCCTTTAGTGCAATGTTTCTTATAGCGTTTTAATCACATTACGTTTATTTTTTTAGATAGATAAAAAGTTAAAAGGCTTGGCTACTGATATGCATGTATGTAATGTATATGTATTGTTCTTTTTTGCTAAATCAATTATTTTTACAGTCTGAATCGCTAAAGTACATATAAAAGCAATACTATCATGTATTATATATAATAGCATTTATTAAATATTTCATAATTTTCCTGTTTTCTATTATTTCTTCCTTATATTTATACGTGTTTGTTCTAAAACTATTATAAAAGTATTATGTTTAAACATACATTAAAAAGGCCTGTTTATATATTAATAACACTTTACATCATGTGTGTGTGTGTGTGTGTGCTATATTTATATATTTATTAAGTATGTAAACATAATAATTTTAGAACAAACAGGAAGAAGACATAAGCTAAGATATAAGGAAATAAAAAGAAATAATAGAAAACGCAAATATTATGAAATATAAAAAAATTGTGATGTTATTGCTTTTTCAGTATAAAAAAACATTTAATCTGAATAAATTATAATTGTAACATGATAAAAATGCTACAAGAAACACATGGAGGGAACAGACTTCGACAGAACACCGGACATCTTCTCTACTTATTTTCTATTCTAATTATTAAAAGATTTCCAGATGAATTCCTCGCTCCATTCTGTCCGTTTAAGGGCGTATTGTAATCATAAACACCTACGTTTATCTTCAAATGATGTCTTTGACGATGGTATTCTATAAAAATGAAAGCCATCTTCTTTGGCATTCATATTCTGACACTTAACAGCACAAAAGGACATTTTTTAGTGAGTTATCTTGCTCTTTTCACTCGTGTATAATTCATTTCCACTGTTTTTCTGCAACCGCATTGCGCGCGCAGCTTGAGGTGACGTAACTGTGACGTCTACTCTAAATTGGTCTATTAATGTAAATCTGCGTTGAAACAATAAAACAATTGTAAAAAGTGCTATATAAATAAAATTGAATTGAATTATCAATCACCTAACACGTACTATTGACAATACATAAATAACTCCTACGGATAAAAAATATATTATCCTGAAGTATAATGTATAAAATGTTTTTTCTTAAAATATATAAACATACACTATATCAAATGAAAGAACAGATCAGATCGTATGCAGAGTGATCCTCAAAACTTAATTGGACATAAGCTGTTTGCCCTAGGGAGATACTTTCTGGTTTTTTATAAGTTGCAGAAGAGAGGTATCCTGGTGGATAATAGCGGTAATGCGGAAAGCCAGAAATACTCGTCATTGGCAGGGAAGCGGTTTCTCTTAATTGACGAGTTAACTCGTCAATGGCGGGGAAAGAGTTAAAAGCTATGTTCTGAGAGAGAAGAATAGTTTTTTTACACCGTCGACAAACTTTCTTCCTTGTTTTTTATTATTAATTATTAGGTTTTAATATTCATATTTTCTATATCAGAACCAATATGTCAATCACCAAAATTAAAGAATTATCTAAATGTACTGAAAAACTGTGGGATGATGATATCTGACACATCTTAATAATTTTAGGTACATCCTATTAGTAGAAAGCCGAAGAAAAACAATCAGGCATTTTCATATAAGTTTTTCAAGTCAATGAATGGAGCTTAATTGAATGAATGTGTTGATAGTATGCATTACGTTTTTATCTGATGGCGCTAAAGTGCTGGGATACAAAAAGAAAAACAAACATTTTGTGAGAAAATAAAAGCAGCAGATGGTTGCACCAAAACAGATCCAGGCACATTTAAAAGATTAATCCAAAATAATTTCTTTGTACACAAGTTCTGTAGCCTGTTTTCTTCCATGTCTGAACAATCAGTGCTTTACAAACCATCTGATATAACTAAGTAGACACGTGCAGCTGCGAGTTATGTTGAGCGTGTTTGTGTGTTTCCCCTCTTGTATTTCCAGATGTTGTTCTCTCTTCTGTAGTTACCGATCTCCAGTTCTCCTACATTTCTGCCCGTGACCTTCTGGGTAATTGAGCAGAAGTATTGATGTAACGGCATGGTCTGATTGTGATTTATTAAACACGCTCTGAGGCTGTGCCAGCGTCACCATGCGCCCATCGCATGTTATTACAGAAGTCATCAATAGCCCTGCTGCATAAAGGCCAGTAATGGGGAGAGAGCCAAGAGAGCTCTGCCATTATATGACTTCTGAATACTGAGAGAAAAGAACAGAGAGAGAGAGAGAGAGAGAGAGAGAGAGAGAGAGAAAGAGAGAGAGAAAGAGAGGTCTCCAAGCCTCTAGAGAATGCGTTTCTTTACAACTAACGCAGAGAGATTGAACAACAAAGCCAAAATGAGTTTCTTTGGGCAGCAAACTGTACTAGAGGAAACCAGTGCATGACGGCATCATTAAAGAATATTTCTGCCTGTTTACAGGAATAAATACCGCTCCTTATGTTTCCTTCAGTAATGGCTAGGTAACGTTCACTGGCTTTCATCCCATTCCAACAGCAATGCATCACGTATGGAAACCGAAGCAATAAGACATAACCCAGGCTCAGGACCATGACTGTAGGACTCCATTAGAGCCCGTAATGGGCAGGAATGTAGGTTTTGCCTATCGTGAGAGACGTAACTAATAAATGCTTTAATGATTATAGATGGTTTGGTATAAAGTACAGGAGGTTTTAATGCAGGTGTACTGTGAGCTGAACTATGCTTAGAAATGACGGTTTCTCTTGTAGTTAGTGCTGGCTTAGTCTCGACATCCGACAGCACAATCATCGATGGTCTGATGTATGTAGTACATATAAAGCATTCTGACTGGTTTGTTTGACGCAACTTCTGGGATTAAGGGCTCACAGCGTTTAAGGCATATTTCTACAAACAGAACTGTATGTACTGTTGCGGTTTCTGAGTTTTGTCCAAAAATAACCAGTACTTACAACGTTTGGACAGACAAAAATATAGTGTAGTAACATTTACATTTAGGCATTTAGCAGTCGCTTTTATCCAAAGCGCCTTACAAAGATAAGGGCATCTATAAGTAACAGCATCCATATAGTATTTTTTATGATTTAAGTCAAACATTGTAGATAATAATGTGAAATAACCATATCTGTGAAATCCAGACTAAGTCTCAATCTAAATAGGAAATTTGGAGAATCAGTTTCATTTTAAATCATTGATTTCACTTTAGTTTCGATCTTTGACATGGCCTTAAGGGCGATTTATAGTCGTGCTTAGGTCCTACGGCTTAGCCGCGACGGCGTAGGTTCCGCGTCGGTTTTCATTTATACTTTTGCGTCGACGTGCAAACACACGCGAAACCGCTGGTTGGCAGTAATCACGCGTGTAACCACAGTAGCAGCAGAAGTCGTCACAGAAGAAGCAGCTAAGCAAGTTAACCCACAAACGAAGAAGAAATAGCAACTTGTTGTGTATAATTTGAGAAGACCAGCAATGATGGAAGTAAATAAAAAACGACTTATGTTGCAGTTTGAGTTAAATCACTCCTCAACTTGGCTCATCTTTGTTTTCACCGTCTCAAACGGAAATACCTATGACGCAGTTTTTTTAACCTGACGGGAGGGGTTCTGGTGAAAAAAATCACAGCGCTTGCAGTCCGCGTAGAGCCGACGCGCTGTTAGAAATTTTGTGAGGTGCGCGTCAGGCTACGCAGAGCTACGCACGACTATAAATCGCCCTTTACGCAACCAATATTTAATATTTAAAGTTATATTTTCACAGAATGTTCTTTACATTATGTAGGATGATTTTGTGTAGAAAACACTAAATCACAAAGAATGACTTTAATCAAGATAACAAAGAGTAAGACTTAGAATATACTTTGGTTTGCCTTGGGCTAGGGTTGCGCTGATTGACGGCAGTACCTCTATCAATGACAGACGGATATATCGCTGATAGTATTCATGACGATAGTTGACTTGTTTCTCCGTAAATGTTTGCATGCTTTTTCCTCACGTAAAAGAGCATTTGGGCTTTTCCTTGCACCTGATCTTGTAATGCGCATGGCTCAGACTAGAAAGGTTGTTATGCGCACAGGGGTTTAAAACCAGTGAGTTGTTCCCGTTCCCAGGCACGCAAGTCATTTATAGCACAACCAGGCATTAACTCTTTTCCCGCCATTGACGAGTTAAGAATAAATGCTTTTCTGCTAATGACGAATTTTTCCGGCAATTCGTATTTCTGCTATTATCCACCAGGTGGCCAACTCATAAAACCCGGAAGTATTTTCTTAAGGCAACCAGATCAAACTCCTTGTATGTTTTGAGGATTGCTCTGAATCTGATCTATATTAAACAAAATTTAATTATCTCAGCTTTTGCTCAAAATTCGTCATTTTGAAGAAACCTACCCAAAATTGAGAGGTGATAAAGTAGGATGAAACATTTTTTTTTTTTTGAAAGCAAAGGGTCTGTTCTTTCATTTGATATATTGTTTGTTTATATATTTAAAGAAGAACATTTTCTGGAAGGCATTAAACTTTTGTGAAAATGTGAAAAAATGCTGGCGCTGGCTGGCAACTTTTTATAAAACGTTGGCAGGGAAAGAGTTGCTTGACATGCTTGGTTTAATGGCATCATGTTTAAGAAGGTTGCAGGATGATGATAGGACGATCTACTATACAGAATATAACCAACACTACACCTTGGGCCCTTCCTTGCATCAGAGTTAGGGTAGATAGATTGCTTTGTTCCGAAATCGGGGGTTAAATGGCTACAATGTTGCAATTTCATCTTGGTTCGATTTGCATCTACAAGGCAATATTTCCAAACGAACCAGACTTTGTAACTACAAGTCATTGCATCAAATGTGATTTGGCTTAAGTTGTCCATCAGGATGGACAGAAAACAGCTTTGTGGGATTATTGTGTGGAGGTTTTGGTAACTGTGGTTATACTACCTCATTATTTTGGGCAGGAATCAAAACTTCAAAACCACCTCGTTCAGGCGGTCTCGAAGCGGTTGTTTTGCTGCGAATCAGAGCATGATTGCCATGTTCACATATACCCTAAACGACCCGAACCAAGGGAGAAACGCACCAGGTTCTAAAACAAAGGTCCAGGTATAAAAAAGCCCCTATTGGAACTGAGGTGGTACCTGATGCTGGAGCTGCCCCAGGCGCCATGCTTGTCTGTCAGGATGTTGATAATCTTCTGGATGAGCTGGGTGGACGTGACGTGATCTCGGTACTTGGCGGCCCTGATCAGGTGATCGCACATCTTCTCCTCATCACGTTTCTCAGCTGTGTACTGAGCGCAGTGAGACTGAAAAGAAAACAGTAATGAATCCTTATCCATTCATCATATGCATTCATTTACATTACATCATTCGACATTTGTAAATCAATTAACAGATTACTTCCTCTTGTTTGATTATTTATCCTCATCAGAAGAAAATTAAGAATATGCATTCCAGTTTTTAACAATTCCATTAAAGAATTTTTTTACATTACAGATGAACCACTAAATAATTATATATTATACACAGCCCGTAGCATACCATTACATTTGGTGTCAAATTTCCTTTGAAGTCCCACTTATTATAACAAAACCTTAAATGTCTGTCATACGAACCCGCAGTCAGTAATTACACTGTCTCACAAATCTTAACAACATAACACAGTAACGGTTCTTGGTTTATTTCAAGTTAGATATGACCTAAAGTAATGACTTGTGGTTCAGTGAGTGAGCGGGACGTTAATTCAATAACAGTTTTCACTGATTCGGTAAGTAAGTGAGCTGTTTTAGGCTCGAGTCTGGAGATGCTGTATGGTATTGTGCTTACGCCAATAGAAATTTTGTACCCATTTCAAAGTTTAGAGTAACTGCTTATTTATATTTCCACATTTTAGAATAATAGTAAACTCAAATGTAACTATGAGAAATATGTTGTGACTACACATTTTAAAATGACCAAAAACTATGTTATATTTTTATTTTCTTCAAAGTAGCTCATTGCTTAAAAATTTGTACAAATAGATTCTTGGCATAGCTTCTTGAGGTCTCACCCTGGCATGTTTTCAAACAGTAATGACTTCCAATCTATTATGAACTCTCATTGGCTGCTTTTCCTCCAGTATTTGGTCAAAATATTATTTTAACAAAATAATTTCAAACATTTAGATATGCACCTTCAGATCCAAAGATTTTTATGATAATGAAAAACATTTCAGTCAAGTGACTGTAGTGTACCTTCTTTTACTGGACTACTTTACTGCACAAAAGGGGCGGTTTCTCAGACAGGGATTGGACTAATCCTAGACTAAAACATTTTTAAGAGCTGTCCAAACTGAAAACCACTTGCACGGACAAATCTTAAAAACATCAGTACTCTATGTTTTGCCTCAAAATGGACACAATTAATGTTTTTAGTAAGCATGTTTGTTAAAACTACTTATATTTTCTAATGAAACGAAGGCCTAGTCCTGGTTTAAAGGAATAGTCCATTTTCTTAAAAGAAAAATCCAGATAATTTACTCACCACCATGTCATCCAAAATGTTGATGTCGTTCTTTGTTCAGTCGAGAAGAAATTATGTTTTTTGAGGAAAACATTGCAGGATTTTTCTCATTTTAATGGACTTTAATGGACACCAACACTTAACACTTACCTCAACACGTAACAGTTTTTTTTCAACGGAGTTTCAAAGGACTCTAAACGATCCCAAACGAGTCATAAGGGTCTTATCTAGCGAAACGATTTTCATTTTTGACAAGAAAAATAACAAATATAAACTTTTAAACCACAATTTCTCGTCTAGATCCAGTCGTGATGCGCCAGCGTGACCTCACGCAATACGTCATGACGTCAAGAGGTCACAGAGGACGAACGCGAAACTCCGACCCAGTGTTTACAAGTGTTGAGAACGAGGACTGTTCCGACGTTGTTGTATGTCAACTGATACTAATTAATGTCTCTGTGTCAGTTTATTGTTTACAATGGTCCGCAAATGTGCGTTTCATATATGTAACACATGACCTCCCTACGTCACTACGCATTTACGTTAGGTCGCGCTGGACCGGATCTAGATGAGAAATAGTGGTTTAAAAGTATATTTTTGTTATTTTTCTTGTCAAAAATGAAATTGTTTCGCTAGATAAGACCCTTATGCCTCGTTTGGGATCGTTTATAGTCCTTTGAAACTCTGTTGAAAAAAAAACGTTACGTGTTGAGTTAAGTGTTAAGTGTTGGTGTCCATTAAAGTCCATTAAAATTAGAAAAATCCTGCAATGTTTTCCTCAAAAAACATAATTTCTTCTCGACTGAACAAAGAAAGACATCAACATTTTGGATGACATGGTGGTGACGAGTAAATTATCTGGAATTAGATAAACTATTCCTTTAAGCTAATCCCTGTCCGGGAAACCGCCCCATAGTCTTTTGCCATGTCACATTTAATTCGAACGGCATGTTCACAACTCAATGATCTGTCTGCATTAGCGAAAATGCAGATGTTCAAGAACTGTGAACTGAACCAAGGGTATTGTTTTTTTTTATGAAACCAGTTTTCAATTCTATGCCCTAAATACACCAAACTCTGTCATACACAGAAACAAGTCACATAAATATTTTACTCGCTAGACAGAGTTCCTAGTGTTGGTAAACAAGCACACAAAAACTTCCACCACAATGTTGTCCATCAGAGCGGGTGGGAAAACAAAGCTCACTACATCATTGGAGACGTGGGTGTTGACGCCTGGGCCCGTGCGTGCGTGAGCGGTAACTCCATACGAACAGGAAACAAATGGAACTCTGGGTCATTTCCAGCCCGTTGTCACAGTGATTAATAACACTGGACATGTATTTGCTAATGCCTTCGGGCTACGCTAAAAATGTAGAAACTACCCATAATGCAAGAGGAGACATTTTTCTTTGTCAGAATTTTTATCAGAAAAGGCCTTTGAACTTGGATGTAAATTTGATGCTTTAAAAAACACCTCACTGCAAAAATCTCTTTTGATAAGAACTTAAATTCTGTGTTATCTTTTTGTACCGAAAAGCAGGGGAAAATAAAATAAATGAACCATCCTTTCTGAAAACCTGCGTCCTGATCAGAATCAATAAATCAAGCAATAAGCAACAAAGCCGCAGCGCCGCTGAGACGGTTTTACGAATTCAACCCAGAACAGACAAAAAAAACAGCGCACCAAGCAAAAAACCAAAACAAAAAAACAACACGGCTTCTGCTATACCCAGCCTTTTATCAGATTCTGATGCAATGTCTAGCAAACAGCAATCAAGTGAAAAGGTTACAGCCACTGCTAGCTTGTTTTAATGTAATTCCCTCAGCTTCATCCATTGCGTGTTATGGCCCTAAATTAAATTAGCCTCGGACAGCACCCGCCTCAGACAACAAATACAGTACAGGCAGCAGTCTGGGGCGAACGCAGAAACCCGCCTCGGCAAAGTTAGCAGTAAACGCTCCAAAGTGCCTTCTAATGGGCCCTCCTCTCCAATTTGAGGATCGACTTCTCTTGTATGACAGAAAATCCATAGAGATAAATCACATTAGGGGGGCTTCCCTCTCCTAATTATCAATCTGTGTCTCATTTCGCTGCTCTTAACTCTACATTGACCTTAAAGCTGAGCAAAGAGCATGGTGGAATAAAAGAGAGGTAAAATGTAAAGGGTGGGTGTTTAAATGTGAACCTATTTGGGCGTCTACCGTAACAAAGAAGCGGGAAGCAAAGAAACGGAAAGAAAGGCAGCGATTTGTCTCTGTTGTGTGCAGAAGGTCATGTCGTGGGGTAATAAATGGAAAATTCAAGATGGGTAACACATTTGTTTTGATGAAAGAATGAAGAAAAGAAAAAGGTTTACAATAAAATATGGTTTGACCCAAATACAATAACAGGTGCACATGGAGATTACTAATGTGTGTATGCGTGTTCATGTGAATCTGTTGTGTTTTTCTCAAATGAGACCTTTTAAATTATGTTAAATAATTTGTAAAGGGCATGGATTTGTTGTAATATTTTATACAAGAGTACTAAAATTCATATTGTTTATTGAAACAAACTATTTTGAAGTTTCGCTTAAAGGTGCATTTCTTAACTCATTTGAGATTCAGAAACACCAAACGCAATCATCCATATTTTTTCATTGTTCCTTTCAGCGAGCGATTAACACTTTATTAATTAGCTGTCATGAGTTCAAACACTTTGGCATAAACAGGCACTTTATCAACTAGTGTCAACGGCCACCAAATCCCTAAGCTCCATAATGGGCTTTGTAATTTTCATGAACTTCCTGACAAATGGCTTCCTCACAGCTGAACATACAGGCAAAATTACAGGAAACATTCAGGTGAAATACATACATACAGTGACATTATCATCACGTTTGGACCCGTGATTATATACTGACATCATAACATTTCTGGAACCCACCACTGAAAGGGTCTTCCACATGTTTGGCAGTTTGTTTGAAGGGGTGACCACAAACTCCAGTTACAGTGCAGTTAAAGTACAAGCCACAGAGGCAGAAAGTGAACCATGACAGCAATGTGTTTATGACTTCAGACAGAGTAATCATCTACGTATCCGAATGCTCTGTGTTGTGGAGAAATGAATCGGACAGAGTCACAACTCATTTCCTTCAATGCAGGACAAGACCCATTGCAAGCCTGTAGTGCCATATTACTATAACCACTTTAACTGTTTTATCTTCAGTTTAGTCAACGGCACAAATGCATTTACAAACAAAAGTAATCATGAATATGTATAGTATGAAAAAATATTTGCAAGTAAATAAAAATATAAATAAACACAATTATTTGGTCAAGCAAAAATAAATAGAAGATACATACAAATGCAAAAAGTCTGTGAAAAGGCCTTAAATACAGATGCACTGATACTGGATTCACTATCTTTGACTAAAGGGGCGGTCAAACTAGATCTTGAGCATGCAAATATTTTTTTTGGACATTACTGCGAACATGGGAATTTTCTATTGGTCACGTCTTCACCTGATAAGAATTTGCGAGACAAGGTTCACCAGATTTGAACTTTGATACGAATGCCATTTGAACTTTGCCAGGCAAGTAGATACTGTTGTTACCTTCTTTTACAGAACAATAAATAAAAACAATTAACTCTTTCGCCACCATTGGCGAGATATCTCGTCAATCAAGAGGAAACGCTTCCCTGCCAATGACGAGATTTTCCGTCATTCCGCAATACCGCTATTATCCAACTTTTCAAACCTGGAAGTATTGCCCCATGGCAAGCGGCTGCATGTCCGTGTCTGTTTGAAAGATCGCTCTGAATGGGATCTCTAAGAAAAGTCCGTCATAAAAATGGAATTATCTCTGCTTTTTGCTCAAAATGTGGTGTTTTTGCAGAAACCTACCCATATTCAAATGCTGATTACAAAAGAACCACTGAAGGTTGGATGAAACGTTTTTTTTTGTTTGAAAGCAGAGGGTCTGTTCTTTCATTTTGTATATGTGTATGTTTATATATTTAAAGAAGAACATTTTCTGGAAGGCATTCAACTTTGACGAAAATCATGAAAAACGCTGGCTGGCAACTTTTTTTTAAAACACTGGCGGTGAAAGAGTTAAGATGACAAAAGCATCAAGCTTTTAGACCAATAACAGACGGACAAGTAACCCTGGACTATAAAGCGCAAACAATTTGAAAACTTTGTTGAAGAAGCGCTAATCTCAGTATCTTGAGCAGCGCAATCAAAATCCTGTAGGCCACCATTTGTTGTTTGTTATACTCGCACATGCCCATATTCCGAATTAACACATGTGCATGATGTCAACATTATCCCAGATTCGGATTTACGTAGTACACACCGAAACGACAAGGAGTTGTTATTAAAAACTTGCATGTTGAAACCCGTCTTCAAGTTAGCTTTTTCCGGACCACAAATTGTCCCTTCCCCTAAAACAGTAGCCTTCTTCTAGCATTTAACAGCAAATATCATGTTCATGACTAACATACAGTAGTCTATTTACAAAAAAAAATCAAAATAAATGGAAATTGAAAATTGTTCCATAACATTCAAACACATAAAAACAAAAAATGTTTTACAGGTAGGGTAGTGCTCATCATGTTGCTCATCACATGACCATGTGGGCATCATCCTGTTCCTGTTGCGCTACAAGTGCAAGCTTGTGGGTTCGTATTCCAGGAAATAAAATTATTCCTAAAATGCAATGAGAGTCAAAAGCGTCTGTCAAATAAATAAATGTAACAAGTAGATTCTAGCGTTTCTCAGCAACAAGATGCAAGCATGGAAACAACCATGGGTGCCAGTCTCACCCTCTCCTCCCTAAACAGGGGAGCAAGGTTAACTCTTTCCCCGCCATTGACGAGATATCTCGTCAATTAAGAGAAAACGCTTCCCCGCCAATGACGAGATTTTCCGTCTTTCCGCAATACCGCTATTATCCAGCAGGTGGCGCCCTTTCGCAACTTTTTAAAACCGGAAGTATTGCCCTATGGCAAGCTGCTGCATGTCCGTGCCTGTTATAAAGATCGCTCTGAATGGGATCTCTATGAAAAGTCCGTCACAAAAATGGAATTATCTCTGCTTTTTGCTCAAAATGTGGTGTTTTTGCAGAAACCTACCCATATTCAAAAGCTGATTGCAAAAGAACGTTTTTTTTTTGTTTGAAAGCAGAGGGTCTGTTCTTTCATTTGGTATATTGTATGTTATTTAAAGAAGAACATTTTCTGGAAGGCATTAAACTTTGGTGAAAATCATGAAAAACGCTGGCGCTGGCTGGCAACTTTTTTTAAAAACGCTGGCGGTGAAAGAGTTAAACAAAATAATCATTATCTGCCATGAGACCAGAACTCATTACATTCAATCAGATTCTTAGCATGTGAGTCGATTAGCGTGACACGACACGGCCAGGCGTACTGCACACACATGGTGAAAACCTCACAGTGTGTCTATGAGAGTGAGTCTAAAACTGTCTATAAACAGTGGGGATCTTATCAAACTGCTTGATTTGCACTCTGCTGACAGTGAAGTATACAGTGCTGTGATCATCTTCCTCTCCCCTTTACTCCCTCCCTCGTGGTTTCATTTACACCAGGAAACCATCCCAATGATGCCTCCGTCCCGGGCGCATCTAAAAGAATGTAAATGCTGTCTGGAGAAGTGGACGCAAGGTTTCTGTGAAACAAAACAGGAGAGACTACACAGTGCCATTTGGCCAATCTTATTTGAGAGATTTTCATTGCGCTTGATCTTTTGACCCACTTTCTTTTCAAATTTAAAGTTGCGGAGTAAAAATTGCAGCCAGGGGAATTTCTGGCAAAAGCGAGAAGGAAAAACGAAAAGTGACAACCCAAGAAAAATGACTGCTTAAAAGTACAATAGCCAACAAAAGTCACCGCGTGACAGAGGCTGACAGGCGCTTCAATTCTAGAGCGATACTGCTGTCAGCCAACGCCTCTCCGTATTGATTTCCCTCCAACCCTTGTTCCCTTGGCGATAGATGGAGCAGAAATCTAGTCTGAAGCAAAGGAACGCAAGAGGCAGAGAGAGAGAGAGAAATAATCTTGCACCCTTCCACCCCTTCCAGAGTCAGGGTGACCATCAAGGTTAACACAGGTGCAACAACTTATCAAAGTAACTCCGCTTTCTCTCTTCCCCCGTTCGCCCTTCTTCATTTTGTGCTTTTAATGGACTAGTCACAATGCACAGACGGTCGACTCTTCATCTTTTTTCCACCCCCTCCCCCGAAAAAGGCATTTCTTTGGTTCCATTATTTTGGTCGGGCAACGGGCAGCTGACTCGCGCAACTTCAAGGTCACGGTGCTTGAGAAATTGTAGGAATTAACTGTCCTTTTCTGTTGAAAAATAGTCAAATGAAGGAGATGTGCGGCAAGTGAAAAATTAACTTGTCTGCCGGCGGGCGAAGAGGAGCAGGTGGGGATGAATGAGAATGCAGGATAATGTTTTTACTACTGGTAAATATAAGGAAAGACATTTGGTCCAGACCAGACTAAACAGAATAAGCACAACATTACTGCGAAAAAAGTGATGCTCGGATAACAGGTCAAATCAACATGAGTTATTTTGTTTTCTTTCTACAGTATATTTATGAAATCGGGGCAAAGTCTCATGATATAAATAAAAGAATAGGAGCATCAAAAGTTGATTTCAATCTTTGACATGGCCTTTCTCAGTCAATATTAAAGATATCAAGGTTACATTTTCACAGAATGTTCTTTATATCATATAGGATGATTGTATTTAGAAAACAGTAAATCACAAAAATAACATTAGCTGGGTATTCACAAGTACAAGTACCATGTTATCCTATCCTAATATGACATTTGCTGTACAGACACTGTGGTGCTGTTAAAACATTTCCTGGTTTGATTTAAATTTTTTGACGGCATGCAATGTCTGCTTGGATCTAAGAAGTGGGCCCAAAAATCATAGATCGGATGCACTTACAAAAGACAAAATAACCTTGTAGGTGCACTCTATTATCTTCGAATATCCAAACAGGGGGTACTAAAGATGTTTTAGCATACTGAAACTCTACAAATGTGTTGTTGCACCCCTGGAACAGCTCACAATAACAACAATAGCTCAATAAAATGTGGTTAATGACTGACAACCATGACATTTAGAGGACAGACCAACACACAGACTAAATATAAACCACACCAATAAAAATAAAAATTCTTACAGAGCGGCCATGCAGTTGTAGAGTCTGTGACTATGCAAGTGTGCAGGTGCTACACAATGCCATATAATCTCCATTTCTGGCTATAAAGAACTTTTAGGATACTTTTACATCTGTAGTTTGGTTCATTGATCTGGACCGAAGGCAAAAAAATGATACATTGTAGCTTTTTCCGCAGTTTTGATTCTCTTTCACACCACACCCATTGCTCTGGTCCGAACTAGTTGAAACGAATCTGCAGTTATGTGATAACTTCCACATTACTCGTTGGCCACATGTTTCTTTAAAAGTATTTCCTAAACTGCTTTTCGATTGGTGAGAATCAAAGTGTGGGAAATTCCAACGAGACCCCGGAAGTAAACAAAAGAAGAGGAAAATACAGCCAACATCATGCCGCTGTTTAAATAGAATGGAGAGACTGACTGCATTCGTGGTCGTTATATACTGCATAGTCTGCATACACACACTTTAGGCAAACTAATCATTTCAAGAATGAAGTGCAGATGCGGCTTGAAAATAATTTTTTTCCAAGTTTGTCCACGAGCTGCCATTCAGGCTTTTGTTGCTTGTGCTAACTGTCAACAAACACTTCCTCTTCCCATAATCCACAGCGCAGCCAAGTTCGACTGCTTCATTCTCACCTGCCCACAAAAACTGCACCAAGTCAGGTAACGACCTCTAGTACGATTCAACTAAATAATGCAGGTGAGAGAGCACCCTTTCCGTTTCTTAAAAGGTTTTTTAAAATGGACTTTTGCATAGAGATCAGATGCAGAGCGATCTTTAAAACATACACGGAGTTCTTTCTCTTTCATGTGAGGCGCTACTTCAAGGTTGTATAAGAGGCTGATTACACTTTGCATTAACATGCGTTTTCGTTGATCGGATCACAAGTGGACGACGTTAATGCCAGGTGTAAACGGTGTTCAAAACGTTTTGAGCTCGTCCACTTTCGACCACTTTCAACCACATCCAGAGGTAGTCGAAACCACTTTCGATCGGATCGCTTTGGAGTTGCAGAACGCATATGTGGTTGAATGTGTTCGAACAGCCACACGCGATCGCCTTCTCTCCGCCCATTTATCTAATCTGAGGTATTAAACACAAGTTTTACGTATTTTTTCGACTTCTGGCGTGAACAGCGCTATTTTTAGCCTTTCATTGATACAACTAAAGCGGCTGATCTCCGTAGTTTCGTTTTGAAAGCGTGTGAAAGTTGCGCGATCCTATTTCATCAATTGCGCTGAAAATTCAGAGAAAGCTCTTACATAGACACGTACAAAACTCTGTGCAACATGTTTACTTGCTATCAAGCAGTGGACTCCGACATAATATTAGTTTGCGTCCATATAAACTCATAATTACTCGCGCTCGCGTTTGAATGACAGCAGAGAGACTCGCCCACCGTCTCACAGAGCACCCCCTCACAGTATTCAGGACAGAAGCGGTCAAAAGTGGACAAAAGAGACGGATTTAAATACCAGGTGTAAACGTAATGTGTCTCTCTCGTCCACTTGTGATCCGATCGATGAAAACACATCTTAATACAAAGTATAAACAGCCCCTAAGTTGCAGAAGTGTGGTGGATAATAGCGGTATTGCGGGAAGCCGGAAATTCTCGTCATTTCAGAAACCACCAAACACTTCCATGTTTTCCCTATTTTAATACCGTTACATAAATAGTTACACAAGTAAGTATGGTGGCACAAAATAAAATGTGGTGATTTTAAAATGGATAAAAAATGAGAACTATATTCGACCTTGGCGAGCAGTAACATCATCACTCCTGATTACTTTCCCTCTCGCTCAAACATCAATATTACGCACTTTGACCCAAGGTCAAAGTGCTGCAAACTAAGTGCTCTTCCGCCATACATTATGTTTTCATTTTCTATCCGCTTAAAAAATTGAGACGTTTTATTTTGTGCCACCATACTTACTTGTGTATCTAGCCGGGGCGACAGTGGTTCAGTGGTTCATGTAGGTTGTCTACAAATGGGAAGGTTTGTGGTTCAATCCCCGGCTCCACCTGACCAAGTGTTGAGGTGTCCTTGAGGAAGACACCTTCCCGACGAGCTGGATGGCGCCTTGCATGGCAGACACTGCCGTCAGTGTATGAATGTGTGAGTGAATGGATGAATGTGAAGCAAATTGTAAAGCGCTTTGGATGGCCATTGGTCTATGAAAGCACTATATAAATGCAGTCCATTTACCATTTAACTACTTATGTTACAGTCTTTAAATAGTGAAAACAGGGACGTATTTGGTGGCTTCTAAATTCAAATCCCTGTTTGGATCCTAAGGAATGAATGGGGCTAGGCTAAATGCAAACAAATTAGCGACGTGCTGTACAAAGATTAAGTGCACGCATTGAAAAAAGATAGGGATGTATTGATTCGTCTAAGTTGAGGAAAGAACATGTAAAATATTGAAAAACGGTGGTGTTTTCCTTTAAGGCTGGATGGTTCTTTGGGAAACCAAAAATAGTTCTATGGCACTCCTGTGAAGAACCTTTTGTAGCACCTTTATTTTTAAGAGTGTAGTGAGCTGAACTACAGCAGCTGAAGGGCTCTATTCACTAGAGGCTCAGGGACGAGATATAATGACCTGCTATACTGGCATCACTGGGGAATCAATTAAAGAAAGAAAAGCAAGAGCGAGGGAGCGAGCGAGAGAGAGAGAGAGAAAAAGAGAGAACATGTCCAAGTGTAGTCCAGAAAGCCATTTCTCTGTGGTTAAGGTGGCATTTACTGTGAAGCTTAAAGGATTACTGCTGACTTTTCAAAGGCCATGAGTGTAACCTTAATAAAGCCTTAATCACACATCATTTAGATTTCCTTTTGTTTGGCTAGTACAGAAAACTGTCAGAGACTGTTGGAGGATTACTAAACGTTCTCATGCTGGAATAATACAAGGTCACGAGTCTCATTTTAGAGTTGATGTCATTAACTCCCGGTTTCCCTTACAGGAACAGAGACACTAAACGCTAATGAAGTGGCCCATCACCTCTGTTCACGAACACGCTCTTCAGTCGGGAGTCAACTCAATTACACTCCATCACATCGGGATCAAGCAAACGCTAACAAAAAAGAACAATGACCTCGTTCTATCACATGCTAAAGATCTGGCCCCGTGGCCTGGCATCCCCCACAGTTCATTTCTAATAAAGAAAAGACTCTCATTAAAGAAAGAAGTCACTCTCTCTAAATCTCCGTTCTTTATTTTCTCCCTCGCAGGTATCGGCCTCTATCGTACTGTTGTTACCGGAAAAATCAGTTTTCCGTATTAGGGATCCTATTAGAAAAAGAACACTAAAAGATAATTGGATTTCCAGCGGTTATCTTTGTGTCCGTCAGGACCCCGATGTCGCTGTAATCTCACTCTCAAGGGGTAAAGATAACTCAATCCCAGAATGGATGGATGTCTGTGTGTTCGTGTGCGTTTCTCTGAGAGAGGAAAGGGAGGAGTGGGGGAGTGTATAAAGGCATATGTTATCCATCGAAGTAATAAAAATGTGTCTAAATCACTGGTATCTACCGACATCTTTTGTGGTGGATTTGAACCCTGACAGGGATCAAACATAAATTTATTTTTATTTCCTAAATAAGTCACCAACCGGAGAACACACGTAAACAAAGGTCGTCTTCAATGCTGCCACCTTTCTCCTAAAACCCATCCCTCAGCTAAACAATACACTATTTGAGCTTCATACACAAGCATCCTGTTACTGAACAACAGGTCGACCAACTGACATGACTGCTAATCACAGACAACCAAAGGGGAATATACGTTTCAGTGTAGTCAAGACTACAGTATTTGACACGGTGAATCATTAATAAGAAAACATTATGAAACGGAAGGCAAACTTTTACATCTATTCCAGCTCTCATGTGTCTCATATTTCACGATGTTCCCTTAAACATCCAAATCCAGAGTAAACTACTCTTCAGGATGGGGGAATCGTGTGATCCCCGGGGGCATCTTTCATCGGCCTGTTATTTTTATTGTGGCCGTGCAAAATGAAACCGGTGGCTTAGAGAAGATGGCAAGAGCCGGAATGGAGGAAAATCAATACGGCAATATCAGTGGTGCACTTATCGGAGGCTCACTGCTTTTCAAGGGTCACAGAGGAGCAACTATATCTAAGTGAGGGATTCAATATCGAGACGAATTCTTGACGAATATGTGCTGTGAACGGAATGGGGATGACAAGCAGTGGAACCAAAATCTTATTAAAATTTTGATTAAATTAATAGAAATTAGTACAACTACTATACCTTAAGTACAACGAAGGCAGTGTTCAAGTCGTTCCTTTTAGCATTTCAGTTAGAGAAAATTTAAGATACAATGATTTGCCACATCAGCAGTGCTGCTCCATCTACGGTATGTCCATCTACTGTACATACAAGAATAACTCTACTACAGAATTATCTTGTGTTCGGGTTCTCAAAATGAGTTTTATTCAAGACCACCCTATACTGTTGAAGGAGGGAAGGGGACATTGAGTGAGTTTACATGCACAGAATAAGCGAACTTTATTATAGAAAGCCGTTTTCATGGGTTTACATGCAAATCAATAAACCAGATATGCAGAACTGCATTTACATGGGATTTGGAGATTTGTCAGGTTTCTCGCAGGCACTGACGTCACCACCTATTTTGCATATAGTAGTTCAAAAAGCCAACGACATATCTGTCCTAAGCTATACTGTTGTATCTCTTCTCAAGTCTGCAGAACATGTAAATGTCACATGAGCTTTTATTTTCGCAGTTTCTCTGCAAACAGCTTGAGTCGAGCACAGACTCTTAAGGTACATTCACATTTTAAGGGACGTTGTCACTGTGTGTCACTCGTCTCTTACAAAAGAGGTGTTTCTTTATCTGGTTGTCATAAACAAATAAGTAACGTCCACTCTAGTAACTGACGAAAGGCGGATGACGTGAACTCCACTGCTTCGTTCTCATTGGTAGTCGCCCCACCTGAAAAATGCTCATAATTTGCATAAGGTCAAACATTTCTCAACTTTATCGCGCGACTTGACACGCCCCATCCAGTCGCCAACGGTGACTTTCACTCGTGTCGCCGGAAGTCACCAAGCTTCCAATGAAATCAATGGCCCTGTCACAAATGGCACACTCCGGACTTGTAGACCTCCTCAGAGTCCACACTTTGATGACATCATGTAGTGCAGACCCTAGGGACCCTTGACGCAAGTCCAAGAGGGTGCACAAAGTTCTATTTTGGGACAGACTTAGAAAATAGGAAGAGAAATTGCCCATCAGTGTGAACTCCTCCCTTCCGTCGTCTGATTGGTCTGATTTCTCTTTCACAAGGACTTCTAGGTTGGTAGAGTGCGCAAAGCCTGCTGCAATGCAGGCTTCGCCGAAGACCGCATCAAGGGTTCAAAGGGGGCGCTGATGAGCACACTTCGAAGCGTAAAAATGACAGATGGGACACCCCATGGACTTGTAGAATAAGCATGCATGCGCAAATCAAAGGCCACAAGACCGAAAGTCCACATGAAGGGTGCCATTTGGGACAGGGCCAATGAGATCGCATCCCTCTGCCACTGCTAGTGGCTGCTTATCTTTTACACGTGGAGACATGTTCATATGAACAAAACTGCAAGAAATCCGGTTAAGGTGTTTACATGCAATGTGAAATTGGGTAAATGAGCAAAAAAATACCTGTGCCAATCAGTTTTTGCTTACACCATTTATGGGCTTTCCTGATAAAAGAAAAACATTAGCATTTTTTATGCATAATCGGCATAAGACTGCGATTTAAACGATGACTGCAATGTAAACGCACTCACCATTATATCTAATTACATCACAAAACAAAAAAGTATAATTTTTTTCCGATAAAATGCATGACTGCAACCAGATAATAAAGAAAAAGCAGCCAATAAGATTAGAATAAACCGCAATAGATTAAAATTCCCTAACAATTTGATGACTTTCAAATCATTTAAAATAAAAATATTAATAAGAAATAAGTAAGTGACCCTAAACCTTTGAAAGGTTCTGTACAGAGATTAATAGTGTAGTTCCCTCACCAGTTTTGCATTGAATAACTATATAAAATTTACAATGCTTTGCGGGATGAAGTTCATAACTTTATATCCAAGTTTGTGATGCGGTAAGCAAACACTTCAACCCTGTCATCCTTTGGAAAACTAAAGCACTGTTATCCAAAACTATCAGATATAACTTTGACCATCTTACCATTCCCTATATATTTCCCTCAACAAATTACAGTATATGAAACCAATCCTCCCCTCCAGCTAAAGACTATTTAAGCTGCCATCCGTCTGTCTAACAACAGTTTCTCACGTTAGGGTTGAACTTAGGTCACATAGGATTGCTTTGGTCATGTATTGCATTTGACTTGATAAAACAAGGCATAATTGCACCTGACAGCGCTGGTCTAGTCATGTGAAACGGTCTGAGTGAATTACCCTCCAGTCTCAACGCAGAACGGCATTATGGATTTCAAGTGCAGTGTTAAATAATACAGTAAACTGTGACAAGTGACTACAGGGACCTACCCTTTAATATATGCGTTTTTGGAGCACATTTTCACCTCATTTTTAAAATGTATATATTTAGCTGTACAGTGAAAAATGATATAAGAAAAAAACATCTTAATGTTATTTTTAACAATTCATCCAACTAATGTTCCCAAGATATGTCATTTGTGTATTTTCTTTCCACATTCGACTAAATATCTAGCAGTATTTGTGAGAATATGTTCAACGCACACTGTGAGTGAGGCTGGAAAAGCAGAAAGAATCAGACCGGAGGGGCCAATTACAGTGAAAAGGGAAAGCTAAGCATGTCCCCGGAGTATGGCCGTCTGGAAGAATTTGACCAATCCTGGGAATTTGGGACAGGGGGAATGATGAGGAAGGGTGCTCCGAGGTCCCCTCTAAATGTCACTGTGGGGTACGGCAGCTTATATTCAAGCAACACTGCCAGCTCTTATATGTTTCAAAGAGTTTGTGCCTGCAGGCCCCTTTAACTGTTTTGTGTTATTCCTCTAATGATCTTGTCATCAGATCTGTTGTGTGTAGGCCAGCAGGTACAGCATTACAAACCTTGATAGAGGCATTTAGCAAACACGGCTTGAAGTTTTCCACCATTATATCTTTATTACTATATCTTAAATTAAATATGCACAAATATATGCTAAAGTAAATACTATAAGTTGTTGTACTGATCTTTCGCTTTAGTGTATAGTTACTGTTTCTGTGGAAATTTTGATTCTATTCTGTTTGATGAATAATAGGGGTGTCACGATTCTCCAAACCCTCGATTCAATTAAATTTTCGATTCTACGATTCGTTTGATTCTCGGTTTTTACTTTTTTTGAAAGAACAGGTTGCCAAGACATTTTTAGACTAGACTTTTATGAAATATTATATCTGACCTTGAACCTGGAGATGCCCTGCCATGTAAGTCGTGCTGCCAATGGAAAAATATGGTACACGCACATACCTGATAAAACGAAACTTCCTGTCAGATGAATATCTGTCAGTACTTTGCACCTTAAAAACGCGCTTTTGTTACCGTCAGACAAGATTGTGAGACTATACCCCAATAAGTCATGTTTAAATGCTGTTTTCATAACTCTTAAGTAACTGAAATAAGTTGAAGTGAAACTTCTGCATCTGCCATGCTATCTTTGAACTGGCTGTAGCTAGCGAAGTTAAAGGAGTTTGACTCGCAGCACTCAACACGTATGTTTTTTTTTTCGCTTGGCAAGTCGACCGGACATGACATGGGGGCGTGGCAGCATCGATGCTGCTTTTACACCAGCCGCGGTAGAGGCGTCAATCGCGAGTGATTCCAATGTTAAAGGAACAGTATGTAAGAAATTTATATTAATTAATCATAAAATTGCCCTGATATGTCACTAGACATTAAGAAATCATTTTCATTTCAAATACTTAAATCACTGACAACAGTGGTCTATTATCATTTAAAAAGTGGAGTTGCAGCCCTCAACTGATGTTTATGTTGTCATTTTGTGTATTGGCCACCAGTTGTGTGATTGCAGTACCAGTTTTGGCCACAATTCTACACACCGTCTCTTTAAGTCAATGTGAAGATGCATTGACACCACTGATCTAATGACTGGATTGCTCATGACGTCACAATTGTGAAGCCACCGCGCCGCCATGTTGGTATACCCAACCATTCTATTAATGCATTGGACGTTATCAGATTTTAATGATAAAACATCACTTTACTAGTCTCTGTTTTTATATCTGAAGTCTCCCTGTACATTATTACAACGCAAACGTCCTAACCATGTACATAGTTATTTACTGTACTGACATTGTAGATTTTGCTTTTTAAACAGTTATTATACATTCATCTTTATTACAGTATCAGATCAGCGGACAGACCGCAGCATATTTTGTATTAATAACAACGTGCTCATTCTGAAATCTGAATAAATAACATGCTTTGTACCGTATGCATGTACACACAATAATTTGCTGGTTTTGTAATTATGTTATCTTTGCAAGTTACCTAAACTTATTTAGAGAAATAACGCTGACCGTGTACATTAGCTGAATGTCAAAAAACTTTATTTATACCCGTGTCATTAACAGAATGCAGCAGACACACTTACCTTAACGGTTTTTTATAAATCCATTATCCTGCCCTATTTAAACATAAACATTGCAAATAACACCAAAATTAACTATTATTTAACGTACACCTATCCTAAAAATTAACCTTGTGTGACTGATACGCTGTAAAGCGGGTGAAATTAGATCATGTTTTTGAATGGAAGTCAATGACGCCCTCAGCCGGTTGGGTATACCAAGATGGCCGCTCGAACTCTGCGCTGGCTTCACCTCACACCGTTTCGTTAAGCGTTCTATGCGCAATTCAGTCATTTATATAGATCAGTGGTTGACACGCGTCTGGAGGTCCCGCGGCACGAATGAGGCGTTTAGTGCGGCGCTGATTGAGCGTCTGGTGCGGTACGCACAAATGGTGCTTTTTGTGCATTTTGCGTGTGACGCAAATTTACGGCTAACGCCCGAGTTGGAAACTTTGAACTTTGGCGGATTTCCTGCCCAGCCCAGAGTCACTCATTCAACGTGAAGGAACGCTAGATATTGTCTGTGAGCAGTCACCCGGAGCTATACGACACAAGTTCTTATTTCTATAGAGAAGGGAATAAATAGGACCTTGCTTGGAAGAGTGTCAGTGAGGACATTGGGCAACCTGGTAAGTTGTAAATACACATTTCACTTTTGAGTCACGTGACGCTTATCGACCCGCTGAATTCCCACCATTTTTTAACCCTGGTGAACCCAGGAAAATTCAAAAACCCATTTATTCTATTGAACAAATTTGACCCTGTGGGTTCTCCAGGGTTAAATATTTTCCCCTATAGTAGGGTGACCAAATACAAACCGTTAACTCTCTTGATAAATGCACTACCAACATCAGCCATTTTGCAAACAGACAACTGCATAGCACTTGCCCCTCCCACAAGAAGCGGATTTCGCCTCTGAAGCACGTCAAATGCTTGCTTTTTCCACGCGTCTGCTTCGCTCTGGATGCGCCAATGCATTCAAACTGTTTAAGCGGCAAAGTAGGCGCTGTAGACGCGTTTTTGACCCCTCGAACGCGACTGCTGTACACGTAGCATTAAGCAACTGAAATAAGTTGTAGTGCAACTTAGACAGATCTCAGTTCAGAGAAACTTTCTGTCGGTTCTGTCACAGACGCGACTCTACTGTGCACACGTGGGGGAGCCGCGTGCTGTTTTTTGTTTCCCGTGTAAAGAGCGGCTCGCGTGGTGTCTCCTGCATCTGCCATGCTATCTTTTAACTCTCTGTAGCTAGTGAAGTTAGAGGAGGTTGCCTCCCAGCACCTAACACGTGTGTGTTTTTTCCGGTTAGCAAGCCGACCGGACGTGACATGGGGCCGTGGCAGCATCAACGATTCCTTTTTTAATTCAAAGTTCGAGGTTGTGCCTTAATTTCGATCGATTTCAATTTAAAGTCGAATCGTGACACCCTCAATGAATAAGGTAGTAAAAGTTTTGGAAACTTGGTGAGTGACACTCAGTGTGTAACTTTCAGTATATGTAAACTTTCTTAAACACAAAGTAAACATTTTCCATAAATTTTCTTTTATCAAAATACAAAACCAAAGGGAAAGACAGAATTGTAAATTCAGCCTGTCTGATACCACTTTTTGAACTTTAATTTCTCATTTAAAAAAAAATTCTATTAAAATAACAGTGGTATCAGGTTTACATAGTTGAGCCTGACTGATAATAACTCTCTTAACAAAATACATTACACGTATGTCTCTAATGTTTAAAAAGAAGTCATGTCAAGTCAAGTCTACTGTATAGAGACAGAGCGCAGTTATGCAAATTTGAAAAACACGCCCACCGGGGGGAAAACAATCCAAAGTATAGCGAGAGGCCGCCTCCTTGTCATTTCTGGCTTATAACAAAAAAACGAATAATGCCTAAAAGCTGCTGTGTGACAATATGTACAGTTAACAAGCCAAAGAACCCAGAAATAAGTTTTTATAAGCTGTCGAGCAGTAAAAAACCCAACCTTTAAGGAGAAAAAAGTGGATCGCCGACTACATTTCCCCCTAGTGGACGCAGTTCTACTAATAGGAGTACTATGAAAAGTTGCCTGTTTTCCACTTTTGTGTCTTTAAACGCTCGTTTTTTGAGGTCGACAGCTTATAAAAACTTATTTCTGGGTTCTTTGGCTTGTTAGCTGTACACATTGTCACACAGCAGCTTTTAGGCATTATTCTGTTTTTTGTTATAAGCCAGAAATGACAAGGAGGCAGCCTCTCGCAATACAAAGTCAATGGAGACAGTTGGATTGTTTTCCCCCCGGTGGGCGTGGTTTTCAGGTTATGACGCGCTGCGCTCTGTCTCTATTCATGGAAAGTGACGATTCTCATTTTGTGACAAGTGAATGCCGTGATCCAATCATACAGTAGAACCAAGACAAGGAGGAAAGTCACAACCCTTTTGTTTTCAGAGAACAGCGAGATGCTGAGTGAAGTATGTGAGGAAAGCTGCCAATGTAAGCATCCATGCAAAACATAACCCTAATAAAGCAGACATGATACACAATCGTCTTCTCTAATTTGACATGTTTACTTTTAATACCGTCCTTCACATGTTTTACTTCCCATCGTCTCAGATCAGAGACCCTGCTTTGATCCTTTCTAAAAGCATAACATTTTACAACGGAAGAGTGGGAGATGTTGCACAGAGCAGAGCCCACACCCCCTTTACGATGTCACATCCTGCCCCAGTGCCAGACAGAACTAGAGGGAGGAATGGGAAAAGAAAGCGGGAGACAGAAATGAAAAGATGCCGTATTCCTGTCACTGCTGAAAATCCGCAAAGGGAGCAAACCAGACTGTACATTAGTCAGAGGGGAATCATGGGAAAAAAAGACACAGATAGAAAGAAATGGAGAACGATAGAAGGAATGAGAAATGAAACTCAAGCGTTAAAAAATATGTGTGTGTGTGTTTGGCGAAGCAGTAGTGAAAGAATGCCCCATGGCTGTGCTATAAGGAATAAATCAAATGCACTGCTATGTTTTGGTAAGAAACATGCCAAACGCAATCTCTGTAGCCAAAGTTAGAGACTTTCTTTCATATAAGTTGTGTTTGAAAAGAAAACATTTGTTCTCCCTCGAGGTTGGCAACCTCTGACAGACAAAACTTTAAGTCAAACTCTTTTTTAATATCCTCACAGGGACTTTATGATATCGTTAGACAGTTTAAAAAAAAGTAAATTAACCTTGAAACAGAATACATCTGCATAAAATAAAAGTGACTTGATTGTAGAGAATGTCAAGAAACAGCTAGTGCTTCATTTGGCCGCAGCAGAAATCTTAAATATGCCATGAAATGGCCCGGTGAGTGCGGTTTTCTCTCCTGTGGTGAAGTAGTTGGGGCAGGATGTATCAAAATTATCATCTAATAATAGTTTTAGGTTAAATATGCATATTTAGCATTTATACAACCTAAAGCTAACAAACATGCATGAAATAAAGCCAAAAATTATATTTTTGATTATCATTCTAACTTTCTGTTTTTCTGTTAATGGGACCTTTAAGACTGTTAATACAGTACATTTGCATGTAAATGACTAGCTACATTATCCTCCATACACAGAAAACAACAGCACTTTTTTATGCGGATGTATTCCATTTACGACTTAACAACGATGGTTGGCAACTTTAAAATAAATTATTAAGTATTTATAGGGGTTCTTTAACAAAACATAGTCACTGTAGAGAAAATATTATTAGCAAACACTGAAAACTAACCTTATGTGGGGGATGTAAAGTAACACTGAAAATTTGTGTGCTCACCTCAAACTCGGCATGTTTGTGAATGTCCTCTGCTCTCTGGCGGCTCAGAATAAACTCGGCCTCATTAGCGACACGCACCAGATGGTCCTTCATGGTGTGGCTCAGCAGCCTGCACAACAAAAACACAATGAACATTAGGAGGTCATTCCAAATTCATATTCAGATGAAAACATCAGTTCATATCGGCTTCACGAAAACATTAACATTTATTAGAAAATTAGTTCATACCTGATTCATATTAATCAGGAAAACATGAGTTTACATGAGAACATATTGATAATTTTATTACATAAAAAGATAGTTTATTGCGACGCTGACGGATGCAACAGCAAAGCTGAAGGAGCTGGACATTGAAGTACGCTGCGGGGAGAGAGATACGATAGAAGAGGAGCTGAAAGAAAGGCCAGGTAGCAAGAGAAGACGAAACACAATGCTGTCAATACGTGACATTAAGGCTCTGATTCAAGAAGAAATGTAAAGTATTTCAAAATAAGACAATAGTAAGTCCGATTTGTTTTTCGGGAAGGTTAGTTCTATTTCTACAAATAGAACATAGAAATATAAGCGTTGTTATACCACTAAGAGTATAGTTAAATGTTAGGTTGCCACACGTTCATATAAGCTTTATGTTAAAAAGTTAGACGGATGCTAGATCAGTACGGTACATGAGTGAATCACACTCAATTGGACCTCTTTTGTACATGTGCAAAATGTTTAAAGGGGTCTTAACAGCACTGTGTGCAATGTTTTCCCCAGAGAGGACAGGCCACACCTCTCTGCCACAGTACCACCTAGGATTAGACTCAGAAAATGTTCGAAAGCTGTGTCTAATGGGACATATGGAAGCTGTAGTTCAATGTAATGTTAATGAGGGAGCCTTTTTCTTTTCTTTCCTTATTTTTTTTTTTCTTCTTTTTTTTTTTCTTTTTTTTCATCCTTTCTTACCTGTCATTACGTACATACAGGACCGATACAACAAAGGAGGATAGTATATATAATATACAAAGGGTATGGCTTCTGTGAATTTTGTTAGTTACAATATAAATGGAATTAATAACCCAATAAAAAGGAAAAAGATCCTTGGACAATTAAAAAAATGGCAAAGTGCGGTAATATTACTCCAGGAAACACATTTATCTGAGATGGAACACCTGAAATTAAAAAGAGAATGGGTAGATCAAGTGTATAGTTCATCATTCGGAAATAAGAAAAAAAGAGGAGTAGCTATCCTGTTTAGTAAAGCGATGTGTTATAACAATGAAAAAACCTTCCAAGACAAGGAGGGTCGATATGTTATGGTGGTTGGAACAATTAGAGGCATAAAAATAACAATCGTAAACATTTACGCCCCAAATGAAGACTGCCCTCTTTTCTTCAAAAAAATTGCAGCATTAGTGGCGGATAAAAGTGAAGGGATCTTACTTATTGGAGGGGACTTTAACTGCATATTGAATACTAAACTAGACAGATCACCTGTAATAGCAAAGCCCCCATCTAAAATGTCCAAGGAAATGATAAACATAATGAAAGAAATGGGGTTAGTGGATGTCTGGCGACATACACACCCTAAGGAAAGAGATTTTACATTTCTATCTCAAGTGCATGGGAGCTATTCGAGGATAGACTACTTTTGTATATCAAAAGCAGACCTATATAAAGTGAGAGAATGCAAAATTGAACCAGTCACCATTTCGGATCACAACCCAGTTATCATGAAAATGAATCTAGGGTTAGACAAACATTTTAGATATTGGAGACTAAACGTTTCAATGTTAACAATTCCCCAAACTAAACAAGAAATACAAGAAGCATTGAAGGAATACTTTTCTATTAATGATGATGGTAATGTCTCCCCTTCAATACTGTGGGAGGCAGGAAAAGCCACAATAAGGGGTAAAATTATATCTATTGGGTCTAGAATAAAGAAACAAAGAAACTCAGAACAACAAAAATATGAAAACGAAATAAAGAAGTTAGAGAGGGAACATAAAATAAATAAAAAAGAAGATACACTTAGGAAGTTAAAAGAGAATAGGAAAAAATTGAATGAAATACTAACATACAAAGCAGAAGGAGCCCTTAGATACATAAAAAGAACATACTATGAAATGGGAAATAAAGCTAGCAGACTTATGGCTTTTCAACTTAGGAAGGACCAAGCTAGTCGTATAGTCCCTAAGATTAAACATCCTGTAACGAAAAACATTGAGACCCAACCCAAAGCAATATCAGATGCTTTTGCTGAATATTATCAAGAGTTATATAGAGGTCAAAACCAGGAATCTAAAAAAGAAAAAATTATAAAATTTCTGAAACCTCTTAATTTGACAAAAATATTGAGGGAAGAAGCATGTAAATTAACAGATCCTATAACAGAAGAAGAAATTAAAGAAACAATTAGTAATTTAAAAAACAATAAGGCACCAGGAACAGATGGATTTTCTGGAGAGTATTATAAAGTTTTTATGAATGATCTTTCTCCAATACTATGTAAAGTATACAATTATGCATTACAATCAGGAGACCCACCAAAATCGTGGTCCGAAGCCATAATTTCAGTATTGCATAAAGAAGGTAAAGACCCCATACAATGTACTAGCTATCGTCCAATAAGTCTTCTATGTGTGGATTATAAAATACTAACATCAATTATGGCCAAACGAATTCAAAAATATATTAAAAAAGTTATAAAACCAGATCAAACTGGATTTATTCAAGGCCGTCAAGGATCTAACAATGTGAGAAGGGCGTTAAATTTACAATCAATAGCTATAAAAAATAAAAGGAATGCAATGCTTCTCAGCCTTGATGCTGAAAAAGCGTTCGATAGAGTTGATTGGCTATTTCTGGAACAGACACTGATGGAAATGGGTTTCGGAGAAAAACTTGTAACTTGGATTAATATATTATACAAAGAATCAAAATCGAGAATAAGGGTGAATGGCCAGTGTTCCAATTTTTTTGGGGTAGAAAGGGGTGTGAGACAGGGTGACTCATTGTCTCCTGTCCTCTTCGCATTGAGCATTGAACCACTAGCAGAAGCTATACGTCAGAATGAACGAATTCAAGGAATAGAGGATGAAGGGAAGTCAGTTCATAAAATATCACTGTTCGCAGATGATATATTGCTCTTTATAGAAAATCCATCTCACTCCATTCCTTCACTTATGCAATGCCTGTATGAATATGGACTAGTCTCAGGATACAAAATAAATGAAAATAAATCTGAAGCAATGATGATTTCTGGGGTTTGGCCATCCCATTTAAATGAACAGGTCTCATTTCATTGGTCCAAGCAAGGATTTAGATATCTAGGAATTATTCTTACACCCAAATCCAGCCAGCTTTTTGAAGAAAATTACAAAAAACTAATAAAACAAATACAAAAAGATATAGTGAGATGGGAGATTCTCCCTCTCTCACTACTAGGCAGAATTGAGGTAATAAAAATGAACTTACTACCCAGATTTCTTTTCTTGTTTCAATCACTCCCGGTAAATGTACCCATTTCAGTTTTTAATATGCTAGATAAATTAATTAGTAAATTCATATGGCAGAAAAAGAAACCCAGGATAAAATTTAAAACTTTACTCTTACCAAAGGATAAAGGAGGCCTAGGTTTACCGAACCTAAAATATTATTACTGGGCAGCCCAACTAACTGCAGTAGTGGCCTGGATTAAAAATGACAAAGAATCAGGATGGGTTGAAATAGAACAAAGTTCAGTTAAGGAGACACCCTTATCCATTCTACCTTATATAAACATAAAATCAGGCACTAAAATTAAAACTGAAAATGAATGGGTAAAACATACTCTTAAAACCTGGACAAAAATCAAAAAAATTTTTGGAGTTCCAGAATCTATTTCTAGGGCTATGCCTATAGTAGGTAATATTGAATTTCTTCCTTCTATATGGGACAGGGGATTTAGAACATGGGCTGATAAAGGTCTTAAAACAATAAATCAGTTATTTAGTGGAAATGAATTTAAATCATTTTCACAAATTCAAGAACAATTTACTATTCCATCTACAGATATGTATAGGTACTTTCAGATAAGACATTACATCACAAGTCATAAAGAGAAAGACCTGCTCATTAAAGAACCAACCAAAATAGAAGAATACTTTATTAATATTACAGAAAAACATTTTCCAATTAAAAGACATGTGTCTCATTTGTATAAAAGGCTGATAACTAATATCATACAAAACACAGGAGATGTTAAAGGAAAATGGGAATTGGAACTAAATACTATAATTGAAGATGACACCTGGGAAGAATTATGGAAGGGATGCCATAAGGGCATTAATAGTCAATTATGGAAAGAATTTGACTGGAAAGTAAAAATTAGATATTTCAACACACCTCATATGATCTCTACATTTGTGAAAGAAACATCGGTGGCATTGTGTTGGAGAAAATGTGGTAAAATAGGAGATCATACACACATTTTTTGGGATTGCCCAAAAATTCAAGAATTTTGGAAATGTGTTAAAAAAGAAATCAACAAGATACTAGAGGTAGAGATACCTTTAGATCCAGTGGTATGTTTGTTGGGAGCATTGTCCAAAAAAATGTATAATGAAGAAGAGAGATATGTACTGCGAATATTGTTACTGATAGCAAAAAAAATGATAACAGTGCATTGGAAAGAAGAACAGCCTCCAAATCTGGCTCAATGGACTCAGAGACTGAAACAAGTCTATATAATGGAAAAAATGACTGCATGTCTACAAATGAAGATGGATATATTCTTGCAAAGATGGAAAAGTATTTCACTGTATTTAGACATGTAAATAAGATGGGCCATAAAAATGTGTATGGAAAATTTAATGCAACATAAATGCAATTACCTACTGTAATCTTTTGTATAAAAATGTCCTCTGGAAAGAAACTGTACTGATGATAGTTTTTATTTTATTTTTATGTCCTTTTTTTTTTTTTTTTTTTTTTTTTTTTTTTATTATTATTAATATTATTTGTGTTAATTATCTAATTTGCTTCTTACTTCATTTTTACTCTCCTTCTGTTGTAAGGGGTTTGAATGTTGGGATAGAGGATGTTCCTTAAAAAGTTCAATAAAAAATAAAGTAAAAAAAAAAAAAAAAAAAAAAAAAAAAAAAAAGATAGTTTATATTATTCTGTTTTATTACACAGCTCTCTTAAATGCTTGCTTCTGATTGGTCAGCCACAACATTCCAAGTTTTTTCTTTTCAGATAACTACTGCTCAAAACTAATAACACACAGCTGTAAATAATTTTGACAGGTACAGTTTAATATTACACAAAAATTCAATAAAAATATGACTTTTAATAACATTTATACCACGGGTCTGTTGAATGCTGTATTCTGATTGGATAAGAAATGTTCCGTGGGTATGCATTAATTTCTGGACACCAAACTTGTCAAAAGTCTTAAAAATAGGCACCAGAGCAATGTTTGTGGTAACCGTGGTATAAGAGGAATCATTGACTTCGGTCCTTTGAATTATTTGAAAATAATGCACACCCGTGGTGTAACTGCAACTTGGGTGTGCATTATTTTCTTATAATTCAATGACCCGTCGTCAATTAATCCTTACATATGACATTTTTTTACAACTGATTAACAGAGTGTTTGTGACATTTGAACGTCTTGTCTTATCTTATCTTAAAACCGGAAGTAAACTAATTTTAGTTTAGTCTGCATTCGTTAAAAATGAGCAAATAAAATATTTCAAATCAATATTTAATCCTCCTTACCTTACTTATGAGGTAAATATCCGTGTGATAAGCAGGATAATGCACACCCGCGGTGTAACGGCACTCCGCTTGAGTTGTACCGCATTGCACCTTGGGTGTGCATTATTTTCTTATAATTCAATGACCCGTCGTCAATTAATCCTTACATGTGACATTTTTTTCAAATGATTAACAGAGTGTTTGTGACATTTGAACATCTTGTCTTACCTTAAAACCGAAAGTAAACTAATTTTACTCCCGGAAGGTCTGCATTCGTTAAAAATGAGAAAATAAAATATTTCAAATCAATATTTTATTCTCCTTACCTTACTTATGAGGTAAATAGCCGTGTAATAAGCAGGACAATGTAAAGTCAGCAGGTTTTTAATTGCAAACATTATAGGAACATGTAACTTCTGTGCCAAATACAGGCCGTTAGGGTTCGTAAAAAAATGTCCCTGTATGAAGTAAAAAAGAGTGGAAGTACTGGGAACTTCTCCCAGAATAGCGTGCGCACACATTAACATGGATTAACGACGATTAAAGTGAAAAAAACGTCAACATTTCTTGACCACGCGCACATGCAACTGCAAGAACTGAGAGGTGGCTGACATCAAAGTACTGCGAGAGCATTTCGGAAGCAGTCTCGTCTAATGAGTTCTCGGTTCGCTCTCACGGGATTTTGATGTCATCTGACTGCCTCTTGGTTCTTGTGGCGCCAAGTGAAGTTTACCCATGAGTTTAACAACTCATTGTATCAGCCACTGGTTAGATCAGCGTAGCGGTCAAAAACGATCACGTACGAGACAAACCAATTACCCCCAAAATACAGGACCCTAGGCTTACTGTGCAAAGACACGTAAATTACCTGGCTGTTTGATTTTCTTAGCCCACGAACTGAAAGGCTTGCCAATCTTCCTCATTTCGCTAAGTCAAGTTAATCTCCATTGGTCTTATACACCTTTATCGATGTCCAAAACATCGGATCCTTGCTGCATTACAAGTATGTCCATGCTAGCAGAAATACAGTTTTACCTCAGTTTAACGTGAGATACAGCCAGAAAACCCGGAGTGGATCTGGTGCGTATGATTACAGAACGCTTACAGTGGAGAGAGGAACGTGATTTCGCTCCACTCCAGGCTTTTATCACATTCCACTTAACAAGGTGAATACACAGCGTCTTTATGAAAAGTTAATTTAATAATTTTGCAACTGACGGAAATCCGTCGTAGACTCGCTGCAATCGACGGAAATCCGTCGCTACAACGGAGAACTTTAATCCATGCATTAACCAGAGCAAGCGTACTTCCATCAACATACTTCGTTGCAGTGCTGCACAACGCGTTACAGACTTGCTCAAAAAGATTTGTCGTTTTGTTTTAAGATCACAAAATCAAACAAGTCACCAAAGAAGTTTGTTTTGTTTGTAATGGTGCATTCACACCAGACGAGGAAGAGGCGGCAAGCACAAGTGATTTACATGTTAAGTCAATGCAAAGACGCGAATAGGCATCCTGCAGTGCGGGACACGCCATTGAACGTTGCCGCGGGAAACACGCAAGCTGAAAAATCTGAACTTTGGCAGATATTCACGCCGTGATAACCAATCAAGAGCTTGCTCTAGTAGTGACGTGATTACAGGAAGCGAGCGGAGTCGCAGAAGCCCCTCCCATGACGGAAATGTCCACGTTTTTGCCGCCTCTACCACATCTGGTGTGAACGCACAGTAAGGAAAATATAGCCATGTTCGGCTTCCGAAACAACATAGCGCTAAGGGAACAGTAGGTGCAGTTGCTTTTTCCGGGACAGCAACAGAGTTGTGCAAGTGTGTTTGTTCGGTGACAAATGTTTTATAAACAAGTTCCAGTTTGACGCTGGATTTGCAGATCATTTAAAACTGAAAGATGGAGTGGTCCCAGCAATGAAAGACCTGGTTTTTCATCGGAACCATAGCATGTGAACGGAGCTGAGTGGTGAGAAATTCCACTCCCTTTTCACGTGGGTGTTCCCTAATCCCGCTCAAAGTTGGACCAGACAGCTTTGCTCAATTCTGCTCCCTGCTCACCTTCAATTTCATCACGATCCAGTGAAATCGCTCTGTGCTCACTCATATTTAAAATTCCTCTGCATGCCTAACACTTGACGTTTTTAACCGAAGCCTTACACCTGGGACATACTGTCTGCATGGCAGACGTGGAGTTGGTTTGTTGCGTGACTGCTGCGGACAAAATCCGCTTCATTTCTGTTCTGTCGTGGGCCCTGCACCTAATATGCATAAGCAAATCAACACGCAGCAAACCTGCTCCGCGTCGCGTCCGCCACGCAGCCTATATTCTTGTGCATGGCCTAGACTTGGGTGTGAGCGGTATCAGAGTGGAACCGGATCCAGCCTTTGGATAAAAACCTGTTCTGCGCTCTGACTATTTTTGCACACTCCACACCTCACTCACTCCCCGCTCACATACTCTGATCAGAACCACAGGTGGTAAGTAAAACTGCATCAAATGTTTGTTGTTTCTTGGCATATAGGGTAAACAACACAATGTAAACTACACAAATGTAAAGTGAATACCAAAAGTTATCCCCATAATATGATGCGATAATGTGTTGCGATGTATTGTGTGATGGATGCTCGTGACCTGCTCCGCCTGTGGTACAAATCCAGAAGCTCAGCTCAGCTGTACATATCTTTTATAAAACTAAGGATTCTTCAAAGAATGTAAGGATACAAAACTACTCTATAGATACTGAATATTAGGATGAAATTAGCAGTGTTATGTCACCTTTAAGTGCATCACATCAGAAACGGGCATTAATCACATCTAGTCATGACCATGTTATAAATCAATTTCATTTTATATGACTGGTAGGCAAGCAAGTATGAGAGTACCCTTCATCTCTCTCAACTGTTAATCTGTGAAATCAATTTTACTAAACCTAATAACACAGTTGTTAGGACATGAAAGTTTCAATAACATACTAAACCAACTTAAATAACCCATTTAAAACAAGCAGAAAATTATATTTAGCACGGCAGCTGAACCCACTCCCACTAAAACAACCAGCAATTGATTTGTAAACGATACGCATCTAACAAGATACGGATGCTTGTTGGGAAGGGTTAGGGCACGGGAGCAAGCGTCACCCTGGCTCATGTTGCTACATATGTAAGAACAGCTTTGCTTGGATAAACACACACCCGGACACATGCACACACTACGTCTTATCACGGGGCATCTGATGATTACAGAGGCTGATCTGAGATAATGCTACTGTTCATCAACACAGTGTCACTCATCAAACCTTTAAAAGTACAAATCCTGAGGTTTTCCTGAAAAAAAAAAAAACAGTTGATCAGTAGATCAGTGTTGCCTTTCTGTCTAAAGTACCACGGGTTAGAACAGACGGTAAGGAACCTGATCCTGAAACAGCATATTTACACCCCGGGCAGATTTGTGAACAACACAAGCCATGGCCTAATAAAACATTCCCCCAGAGACCGTGAGGAGTCTCTCAGCAGGTCAGGAGGCTCGGGCCTCTGCAAAGTGGAAGAATAACAGACCGAGGGTGGAGGGCTGAAACCCGAGCCTGGTGTGTCAGTGGCCGGCAGCGGGGGAGCGGACGTGCCCTGGACTATGTGGTGACCCTCTGCCACCCCTCTCACCCCGACTGCCATCAATAACATAGCCTGCTCCTTGAGACTGCCCTTCATCTTTATCACCCTTTCACTTTCTTAATCTATTTATATTGAATTTATGATATTACAGACTAGAGAAGCAACATGGGATTACCATCTCATGCTGTTCTGTACAGTGTACAGACACAGTTAGACCTTGAACTGAATAGGACTGTTTAGTCCACATAGCGGCTTATTTTAACCAAGAATTAGTGACTTGCAGAGATTGAAATGTAACTTTTATGTGCCACTTAGAGGCAGATTTCTTTGAAATGAATTATAGACGGGCATGAAAAATGGATTAAAAGCTGCAACCCATAACATCTGCCATCTCTGTTTATAACATAAAATTGCAGGATACTTTTCTTACTTAAATCCTTACTTGGGTTTAAGTCGAATAAGATCTAAACCGTCTTCACACAAAATCATACTCATAAGCTCAAATTTCTTCAATAAAATAGGGTAGAGTGGGGCACAACTTAAAGCAACACCAAAGAGTTTTGGCTCTTTGCTCCCCCTACAGGTTAGAAGCGTAATTGTCCATTACCCACTGTCATAAATACTGAGGCACAGCTGGCTCTGATTGGATTGTAGGTCTGCCGTAAAGCAAGTTTTTTAGTATTCACTCGGACTACAGGACCCCTACCCGACGGTTGGAAACTTCTTTAGTGCGGTTTTGGCCGATAGAGGGCTGCAAAGCGAATGTGAAAGTGCTGTTCACCCTGATTAGAGTGGATGAACGACTGAAACTGTTTTGGAAGCGTTATTTTAAGGTAAAAAAAACTCTTTGGTGTTGCTTTAACGCTTTTTGACTTTCTCATAATTTTTTTTAAGTTAGATTCATAATTTTTTACACAATAAACACACACATCTCTGCTACAAATGAACACTTATAGTTTGTTTGTGGGACCTACCGTTATTGTGCAATTACACCAAACCACAACTTCATCCAACCATCCTTATATTCTGTATCAATGCATATAAAGACATTTTTTTGAAAGGGCTGCACAATTAATGCAACAAAATCATATTGCCAGTTATTTCCCCTGATACTGTATAAACGGTTATAATTTTGATTAAAGGGGTTAAAATTGTCAGATTGCATGTTTTGCTTTGTTTTAAGAGTGTTAAATGATGTCTGTGCACATAAAAGATCTGTAAAGTTGCAAAAATTAAAGTTTCAAATCCAAAGAGATATTCTTTTTAAACGTGAAGTCTCATCCACGCCCACCTAAAACGGCTCGTTTAACACGCCCATGCAGTTAGACGTCATACTGGTTTGAACATTTTCATAACAACGCCCTCATATATACGCAAAGATAGAGGGTGTAACTTCAATCACGCTGTAGTATTGTTTTTTCCGCCATGTCGAGCAGACGCTGTGTTTCGTTGCAAAACTACTTTGGTTGGCATTCCAACAGAGTAAACATTAAGAAACCAGTGGTTAGGTTTTATTTACAACACAGTTTCAGAACAGTACAGCCCAAATGTTCGATTGTGTGCTGCACATTTTAAGGAGGATTACTTTCTAAACATCGCGGAGTACAACCGCTGGATGTACACAAAGGCTTCGTCTAAAAAGTGGAGCAATTGTAACTTTGCAACTACCGTAAAACTTCAAATAATAGCCGAGTCCCAAATAGACACCTGTCTCTTTTAGACGCCTGGTGTGACACCAGGTTTGGGTAAATAAACGCCTGTCTCAAATAAAGGCCTGGTCTGTTTTTTAGTTTCGGGTTGTATTTAATCTTCTAAAACCCGTCAGATAGTCTGTTTAAGACAGTTCTATGGTGCAGATTGAACACGCTAAAGTTTTTTTTTTGCTTACCGGTAGATGTCACGTGACAGACGCAGTCATTCCGTTACTCATCACTATGAAAACACAACAAGCTTCGTCGCCAGGATTGAGGTGATGATGACAGTAGCGAAGTGGCAATCGGGAGAGTCGGGACTTTTCCCGGTGGGCCGGTAGTGTTTTGAGGCCGCTGATAATAGCCGGGCTTTCAGTCTTTTGTCATGCATGCACTCCCGCCACACATTGTATTTCTCACGCGGAAACACTATTTATCATGTTTAATATGCTGCAGCGCCCAAAATGTATCTGGCCGCACTGCTCTCTCTCTCTATCAAGCCCGTCTTCCCTAGAGTTCTAGTCGAGCAAGCCAATACAAAAAAAAGAGAAAGAGGCTACACAATAGCCAATCAGAAAATAGCACTGTTGTATCTGGGTAAGATTTCACGCAACAACCAATAAAAAAACATATCCTTGTTTGCTTTATTTATACTGCCAATAATTTAAGACTGTTGTTATTACACGAACTAATTTGTTAAACACATTCAAATTAAAAATAAAACGTAATATGTGGTAACCTCCTGCTGTCATGCTGGAACAATTAAATTAAAAGCCTGTCTCTTATAGACGCCTGTCTCTTTTAGACGCCTGGTTTGATGATAGGTTTGGGAAAATAAAAGCCCGGGCTATTATTTGAAGTTTTACGGTACACTGACATCCTGTAAGTAGCTGATGTTTTCATATTTAATACATTTCCTCACTGACGATTCAAAGACGAGTTTCGTGCAGAGACGCGCCTGTGTTTTCATGCATTTCCTAATGATGATCCAAACGCGAGATTTGAGAAGGGCAGATTAGTGCTTGTTTGTTGTTTCTACGTTCACAAATGCAAACATGGTTTATGTTTTAGTATCCTTACCTTACCATCTGTTAAGTTCCACGCTGGTAAAGTTGATAGATTAGGGGTCCGATTCAGGCTCGTGTTGATAAGGTAGTAGTATATACGGTAGTATCTCGTGGCTTTCACTATTGTTTTGGGAGCTCATCTTCCAAAACTTGCCAAGGAGCGTCATTTTCCAATTACGTTACTGAGGTATTCGGCCAATCACAACGCACTGGATAGCTGGCCAATCAGTTCACACCCATTGACACCGCACTTTCTCACAACGATGAGCTTTGTACCAAACGACCTGTTTCAGATGGGCGGTATGTGGAAAATAATGATTTTTTTAACCATAAACCACACGAACACATTGTATTACACCAAATACACAAAGTAATGTGCTTTTTAGCCCTATAATATGACCCCTTTAATAGTATTTACACGTTTAATCATTGTACACTGGAGGCTTAGTTGTAACACTGTGTTACAACTAACCTCGCTGTGTAGAAATGTTTTCAATCCCAGCAATCAATTACTAGGAGTGGCTGACATGTTTCAAAATGGTGTTATGTTTTAGGTAACAAGACAGTGATTAAAATAATATAAGGTCGGATTTGGTGACTTACACACCCAACTCAGAAAAAAAAAAAAAAAACATAAGATGAAGAAATTTACTTTTATGCCTCCAAAACACTCTTTGTTCAATATCTTAACCAAAACACATCAAAACTTTTTAAAAAAAACTCGGCCTTGTATAAATATGTAAGTAGCTGCGTAACAATTAACCCTGCATAAGTTTGTGCCCCGCTCACCCCTACTATTATTATAATTTGAATATTGTTAAAATGTCACTATTTAAGCCAAAGTGTTTAAAAAAAAAAGATGACTGGTCTTTTCTGAAGAGTTTTACAACCTCCTCCACACCATGCATTTATCAGACACAGATACTACCTGACCCTCTGCTGTCATCATTTCTTGCATCTTTTTTAACCATGGATTTTATTGCTTTGTAGAATAAAATCCTTCTTTGGTAGACCTGACTTTTTTAGTTTAAACTGTTATTAAGGGGAAATCTTTCTAAACACACTCAAAGCACATTTACATTCTCATTTCTGTGGTGCTGTGAGTGATGGATTGTGCTGACAGTGCTTCTTATGAGTTCAGTGTTGGACAGATCTGTTGTTTCAACTGTAACAAAGTAACAGTTTCAACAGTTGTTACTGTAACAACACGGAAAACATTTCCTCGCTGGATATGATTTGGTCTTCCGACCTTTTGTCAACGTGTCAGTTTTGTTTTGAGGAATATGCGCGAAGGAGAGCAGACAGAAACAGTTTAGAGACAGAAAGAGTGTGCGTGTGCGGCTCTCAGCTCATTCTCTGTCCCGCAAACACCAAGATTATCACTCATTAATCACATTAAATGAGCTCAATCTTTGTGATGCACGGGTGTGCACCACGAGACATGAGCCTGTTGCGCTGTTGTACTGGCTGCTTTTTAGTTTTTTTTGCGCGATTCAGCCATTGTTTATTAAAGCTGTATATGATCAATCATGGCTGTAGAGTAGCCTCAGGTAGCTTGCAGCAAGAGGCTGTGTCACGTGATCTACAACAATGCTTAGGTGCCCATAGATGTGCCTGCCTCTTAATCTGCCTACTTAGCAGCACAATCGACTAAAGCCAATTTTTTAAATATGCCAAAAATCTGCAAAATTATCGGCCCAGAGGATAAAATGGTCGACCTCTAATTTTAAGTTTCTGACTATTGACAAGTTGACATAACTTATATAAAATAATGACATAAATTATAAAGTTAAAGTAAAACAAAAACTTAAATATTGATATTACTTTTTTTACAGCGTGGCACAATCACTGATTTTTGCTTATTTTCCCCAAAAAGTTACAGATTGCTGCCTTAAATAATGTCACAGCAGTCTATCAACACAGTAACTTTACCCAACCCGACATTAAAGGGGACATTTCACAAAACTTTTTTAAGATGTAAAATGAAATCTTTGGTGTCCCCAGAGTACGTATGTGAAGTTTTAGCTCAAAATACCCCAGAGATAATTTATTATAGGATGTTAAAATTGCCACTTTGTAGGTGTGAGCAAAAATGTGCCATTTTGGGTTCATCCTTTTAAATGCAAATGAGCTGATCTCTGCAATAAATGGCAGTGTCATGGTTGAATAGTGCCGATTAAGGGGCGGTATAATCCCCTTCTGACATCACAGGTATAGCCAAATTTCAATAACCTAGTTTTTTCACATGCTTCTAGAGAATGGTTTACCAAAACTAAGTTACTGGGTTTTTCTTTTTCACATTTTCTAGGTTGAGAAAAGCACTGGGGACCCAATTTTAGCACTTAAACCTGGAAAAAAACAGATTTGCATGATATGTCCCCTAAGAATGCAGTTACACTTATGTTTTCACTTGAGCCTGTTTCGGCACGGCATTGTTCACATAGCGTGGCTAAAATCAGACACCTGTGTGAACTGGTCAGGGTCCTGAACTGCATTGCGTGTGCAAAAGTACAATATTACATCCTACCCAGCACACTGTAATACGGACACAAACGTGCAGACTACTAAGCGGGTGTGGTGGACTTTATACGGAGCTGCGCAGACCGGCCAGTCGATGCGTTTTATCTCAATTCCGTGGGAGTGAGGGATACGAGAGCATAAGAGCCGAGCCAGTATGCTCCCGGGTCGGTCATCTGGACAACGCTGAGAAAAGTCAAACACACTTATTTGCGTGTTAGGGGCTTTCGTGTATAAAGGAATGTGCAACAGAAGTTGTAATGTCTTGAATGTTTTTAAGTGATTTTACAAACATGCCATTGGTGCAAATTTCAATTGTGATGCATTTCACTCCAGAATGAAGTAAAAGTGGCTCAAATCAAAATTGAAAAGATCAGATTTCATGTGGTTTGTGCTGTTCACTGTCATGCAAAGAGACAGACATGGGTCACATATGAGCAAAAAATCAAATTTTGACTGCAATCTGAACGTAGTCTAAAAGTTGCTACATGAGACTACAGACCCTGCCTGGCACTTTAAACGTCATCACACATGAAGATCTCAAAAACTATGCAACACAGGCACAAATCCCCAAAAAGATTCATCCACAGAGTATGTCTTTATGATGTTTTTAAATCTGTTTAATAAAATTTGAAAGAGTTGTGCGAAACTCGGAGGTGATGACGCTGATGTCAAGAGACTGTGGTGTAGTTCGCTTGTAGCCTAAGAAAAGCTTTTCTTTTCTAGTAAACGCATTTAGACTTCAAAATTCATAAAAGTTGTGTTGATCTGGGAAGATTATCTTGTTGGACAAAACGTGCAAGCATCATAAACTGCAAGCAGAGCTTACTATGCTTGTGGTAATCCAAAAGTCTATGGTAAAAATGAATGGGCTTTTTCAGCAAGGGAACCAGTGTCCTGCTAACTTACGATTTGACCTACAAAAAATGTGTCATACAAGCAACTGATGCTCCTAAAATAATAATAACAAAGAGATTTTTTGTGTGTGCTTTTACAACTAGCATTATGTCAATACAGTATCTTAACAGGTGCGTCCAATGTTTGCCCATCCTGACCTTGATTTTCAAAAAAGTGAAGCCAAAAAAAGATGGCTAGCAGTCAAGGTGATGATGTTCACAACCCCGATGCATCACTGCATTCATTAGCATTTCTGTAGCGCGCATCGGCACACCAGCATTCATTAACATGAATTTCCATTGTTAACATAGAAATGAGAGCCATCTGAAAGATCTAAGGGATTGAAATTGAAGACAGATCCTTTCATCCCAAAGGGAGTCTAAGTAAAAGAGTCCAACAGATGAGGCATAACCCCATCTGAAAACAGCAAGATGCAAAAAAGATTTCCCAGGAGGTGGCCAAAAAAACTGCTCTCTCAAAAACCCTCTCTGTGACATGCGATAACCCACGCGGACAAGCCAAGTTATTGACAGACGCCTTGAACTCCAGGTCACCCTGTTGATCCCATTTTCACCTTTCTGCATTAAATTGATTTCTTCCAAACGAGACCTGCTCGACGCGGTTTTGTAAACCTGGTGATAATGTGGAGATTGCTAACACGGGATTAGATAATTACCTGCCCTCGTTCACTAGCTCAATGAAAGCCAAGCCTGCATTCTTCTGGATGGAGTTCTGCCATTCCTGTGGAGAAACATAGAAACATTACATTAAGATTATAAAAAGTCAGTAAAATGGTGCATTAAAGTAAATATCTATATAAAAACATTTGATCAAGGTATTGGACATAACGAAAAATCCATTCTTATGTTACAGTAAACGCTGTCCTCCATAAAAGCTCATGATCATCAAATCCTTTTAGAAGAAGAGTATCAAGAAAAAGAAGGAAATTAAATCAGGTTTACATCATACATTTGATGTCCTAAACACTACGTCTTCACAATCTTTAAAAGGTCTCACTCTGGTATTGTAAAAGGTGTTAATCTAAACATCTTTGGAAACCACAGCTTTAAATGATATATAAGAGTCTAGGAGTGAGAGCCAAAAACCAACGTTTTTCACAGCTGCACCAACATTTCAACACTTCTCTGTGATCGACTCAAGAATAATAACAACCGGGTCACGGGTATGTACAAAGTCAGAGGCGCTCGTGTTTTCTCCAGGGTTCCTTTCACAAAGCGACTGTATCACTGAGACAGGAGGGTTAAAGTAAAACCCTGATGTCTCATTTGTTTCAGCCATCAGACCGAGCTTTTACTGGTGCTACACAAGCAACGATGATGATTTATTTGTAATCCCCTGCCCGTTCCTGGGCTCATAAATGAACATGGAAAGAAAGGTTAAATGCACTAACTTATTAAGAGCGAAAAATATTTTACCACCCTATGGGAGAAGAGGAATAGAGAGGTGTAACTGAAACCAAAATAAACAACATTCAACTCTGTTAACATAGTGAGATGTGAGCACGTGTGCGGATTTATGTCTGCCAGAGGCTATCGTTCACTATTACTGCTGTTAATTCCCAAACTATACGTGGAATCTCCGGGATAACATACTTGAGGAAACGGATTTGAATAAATCTTACATTTCCTTTCAGATAAGCAAACATACTAGCTGTTCGCCATTTACAATTCATTTACCGAACCATGAATTTACATCATTTCAGAGCTGACACAACAGAGCTGGTTCAAAAAGTTAATTTATGTGCATTTGGCAAGACACCCTTATTCAAAACAAATGACAATGTAGTCAAGTTATACACACTTATAATATACAAATTTACCTGGGAACCAAACCAATGACCTTGGCATAAAGATAGTACTGCCATGTTCCCCCAGCGCTACAGTAACACCTTAAAAAGTTTGTACTACATTTCCTAAACCAGGGGTTTTCAAACTTTTTTGTCAGTTGAACCCCCTTGACCCTAAAGGAGTAGTCCACTTTAAAGATGGGGTACATTGACTTTTTATAGTAGGAAAAAAAATACTTGGTAAGTCAATGGGCCCCATCTATAAAGTGGACTACTCCTTTAATAATGTACCTAATAATGTACTCCTTTAATAATGTTAAAGTACCCCTGAGAATTCAACCCTTACCCTTGTGCAGCCCTTTTTGAGTGGGGGGTAAAAAGGTGATGTACTCCTACAAATTAATATAACTGGCATTTTTTGGTCTAGAAGCTAAATTTTGGTCTTGTTTTAAAAAAGACACTTTAAAAAAAATTACAGAAATGTCTGGAGGTGAGAATATTAAAAAATAAAAAAAAATGTTATAGCAGTTTAAATTTATTTTAATAAATAAAAAAATGCAATATAGCATTATTTTATACATAAAATATATAGTAATATTAATATATAGTTTATACATAGTTAACAAGCTAAGTTAATTTTTAATCATTTAATAGCACATTTGAATGTTTAACTTCAAAAACATTTCTTTCTCATCCACTTGAAAGTTTTTATCAGTAGTTTATCAGTAGTTTATCACCTGTTATTAGACATACGCAGATCCCAGTTTGGGAAACAAATGACCTCTTTTAAATATGTTGGACAAACATATCAACTCCTCAGACTCAATGGACAAAATTATGGACATCGCATTATGCCAAAAGTGTTGACTGTTTAGTATACAGTACAGTAGTGGGCTACTAAAGCAGTGGTTCTCATACTGGGGGCCGTGGCCCCCTGGGCGTCCCTGAGATGGTGCCGAGGGGGGGGTTAAATTAAATAACTACATTTTTCATACATTTTGGGATATAAAATCTCAGAAAAATAAGGCTACTTACCAACAGCACTACATTTTTAAATATATTTTATGTTTTGTTTAATTAAAATTTTAAGTTGTCAAATTTTTGTCATACATTTTCTTTGCGGGGGCACGAAATGATGCACCGTGACCGTATATAGGGGGCCCGCACGCTGAAAAAGTTTGAGAACCACTGTACTAAAGGGATGGAATAGGTGTTCCTGAAGCTCAGTAGGGAGAGCATTGCATTAGAAGAGCAAAATGTCATAGGTTCGATTTCCAGGGAAGACACATATAGACATACTTATAGCTTGAATGCTCCGTAATTGCTTTAAATAAAAGTTTCAACCAAACGTATAACTGTAAATGAAACAAGAGAGAAAAATAAAAACATTGCAGTGTGACGGCAGAAGGAGATCAATGCTGAATGGGATTAGGATGACAGAACTTATATGCTAAGATCCTATTAGGAGATAACACTTCTGTGGCCATCATCTACAAAACACACAGATTCATTTTAGCTACAAAGATAAATGAAGGTTCGATAGGTGCGGAAAGAGCATTATTCTTTAATTAAAGGAAGCAATGACCCCAATCAAACAGCCTTAACGATCAACTCTGTGCGCTGGGGACAAGCTTGACGGTTATTGGATTTCAACCAGTCATTGTGATTGGCCCTGATAGGGTTTTATGGTATCCAATGCTGTTTCCATTCTGACCTGATGAGAGGATACAGGCAGCCATTTGTGACCCTTCAACTCTGACCCTGACCTAGGAGAGGTGCTTCTACTAGCCAGCAACCTCTGCCCTGTCGCTACGGAAACCATTCACCCGGATCCACACATGTCATCAGGATCAGGACTGCGTCCTGATATAGGATGTGACTTTATCAGCCTTGCGAACAGCGGTGGGTAAAGTTTGTATCATAAAGATAAACTCATAACTATAACAGCTATGGTTTCTGTTGTCTTTAATCTGTCTTACACTTTAGGTTTTATCGAGCACATTTATTATTGAGCCGTTTCCTATAATTCTCAATAAAACAACATATAGCAGTATAGTGGAAAAAATTCAGTGTAACAAAGTCATATAAATATAAGTTTTCGAACTTAACAAATAATAATACATAATTTCAACTTAATAAGTTATTTCAACTATATGTCAAAAACTTTAAACAAAAGTAAGTTTACTTGATCTAACCATTTTGATTAAAATTGCACGTAGCATTGCAGCATTTTTACAGTGAGGTCAAAACTAGCCAAATACACCAGCGAAAATGTCACATTTGATTGATGTTCAGTTATATAAACATAAGCTCTGGTATATTATATCTGGACACATAATTTAAAACATGTAACACATGATGGGAAAAACATTTAACTTTACGTCCAAATATTTTTACAGTCAAAATGCAAAACATTAAAATCCCCGGAGAAGTACAACTGAAACCAATATTAGGCTACATTTTTACTACATATTAGGCAGACATTGTCATCATAAAATTTACAAACAACATTAGTATTAATCTTGTGTGGCTTATACCAAAACATCAAACACATACATTAAACCTAATCAAAAATACTTTTCCTCTGAGAACACAACAAACGTTAAAGATATTCTTTGTTAGTCATCCAATGGATCGTTCTTTTGTTTAGTTTTGCAATTATAATTACCATGGCTCTGTATTCTTAATTACTGCTGATTAAGGGAACGCAATTACCCTCAAACTAAAACACAACTGAAACAACGCAGACCTACAATGCGAGGCAGGACAAGGAAATGTGCACAGCGTTTGGCTTCGTTCACTGAAAATAAACAAGTCGCTTGCCAGTTTCCAACCCATCAATTATAATCACAAGTATTTGTTTGTTTTGTGCAGGCTGGGGGATTGAAGCTTAGATGAAACAAAAAAATGATCCGTCACACGGAAGAGCACAGTTTCAGATCATAACAAGCGGGAGAAGTTTACGTTACGGCTTGTCCGCCGAGCACCAGGCGATTTACGGTGGAAAAGTGGCTACTGTAGGGCTTTGATCAAGAGATTCTGGATTTAAAACGTCAGGGTAGTGTTACTCACAGGGAAGACAGACAATTTATTTCCATCTAAGAAAAACCTTACTAGTGTATGACAATGCTCTCATCCTAAACTATAAAATAAACTTTTTTAAAACTGATTAACACAGACCATTGCTTAAAAATGAAGATATTTTGATTCTTACATGTATTGACTACATACCTGTTGTTTTTTGCCACATATTAAGAGTTGTTTTTGTGATGTACACTTACTTGGTTAAGTTATCTACTGGAACAGGCTACATTGATGGCATTTGATGAAACTGCAAAAATTATACGTTATTTTTTGGTTTTTTCTCTGGAATTTTTTTGAAAAAAATCTGCGGAATGATTTAAAGTCATTTTTTTTAAAATATTGCAAAATTGTATCTAAAATAATAACTTTTTAAAGGTTTAAAATAAAATAAATACACCAATCCAATAAGGGGCTGGACACACCAAAACTTTTAAACGCGGCTGAAAACACCTTGAGGACGCCGAATGCAAGCTGTTTTTCAGCTGAGTGCCAGCTTTCTTCAGCTGAGCGTTTTGGTAGCTGTGATACTTCAGCTGCGAGCCGGTTGGTTGCTGTGGTAATGTCCCTCCCCTCCTCCACTGTGATTGGGCGGCCGTGTGAGAACTGACATTGACGAGCGGAGCTTTTCTCCCAAAGTTGAATCTCTTTCAACTCTCGACGCTCAGCGCCGAGCGCGGAAAAACCGCTGAGCGCCGGTTTTCAGCGCGGAAAAAACCCGCTAGCTGCTGGCTTATTTTAAAAACGCAGAGCTTCCATTGGAAACAATTGAAAACATGCGCCGGCCGCGGGTGTAAAAATTTTGGTGTACACAACCCCTAAGTCCTTTGAATTAAACTGGACCAACATGAACCAGATAATGTGCATGTCAAGATAGAATTATAGTTTGTATATAAAATAAAAAATAAAAAAGCTTGTGATAATACGTCTTTATGAATTTAGCACGTACACTATGAAGATAATTTCATAATTTTTACAACGCAATGTAAACTTTATATTAAAAATAACAAGAGCATTTGTCTTGTAAACAGATTTGAAATGATCATGTGCTGACAATTGTGCGTCACATAGACGACAGAGTCAAGTGAGATCTGCTTAACTCAGTGATAAGTTTTATTTCATCTCAAATATAAAGTGGTTTGTGCTCTCTATCATTAAAAACGGTCAACGCAAACAGCACACGCAGGGTTAATGTACTTGACAATGACTGCTTACAAACGCGCAGGATATGTGTGCTTGTTGTCAATGACAGTTACTGGTCACAAACACGCTTAAGCGCGGGGTATGTGTGCTGGTCAATGACGGGCACTAAATCCGCGGAATTCTGCAGAGTTTTCCGCAAAATCTGCTGAAGCAGATTCTGTTTGGGCTAGTCATAGTTCATTATTTAGGTGTGCACTTCGACACACCGTATCATATTCGAAATCCCTGGTTGTGGTCCATTTCCAATTCCTGTTCCTCTCGCTCTCATCCTGTTTAATTTCCAGTCCTCTGTTGATTTTATCAGATAAAGCTGTAAAGGCCAATATAAAGTTTAAAAAAATATTATTACTTAATAACGGCACAAATAATTGTAAAAACAAAAAATTTTGTGGCAGTGCAAGCACAAATTTGACCTCAGAAAATAATACTAAGAAAATATTTTAGTTAATTTAAGCATACTTATTTGAAATTAAATACAAAAAATTACTACAGGCCAAATTATCCTTTGAACTTCAATTTTTTTTTATGTTGCCCTATAAGGGCGTTTATTGTCAGGGAGCTAAACACTAAGATGAGTCTATTTCAATTAACTGATTCCAATATCACAATGGCATCTGACAGCACGTCCAGACAGTTTAATTTACTGATGTGATGAGTTGAACACTCTACAAGTCTTGTGCGTGTTCTCAGATGTTATCTCTTCCAAAGCAAACATACAATCCCATACGGCCTGTGTTTCTGTGAGGACACTCCACACAAGGGGACTTTACAAGGGGAGCAAATATTTACTCTCACTACATTTAACGACCGCAGAGGACTGTGGTTAAATACACTTATGTGATTAGAAGCTTCCTTACCATGAGCCGGGCTTTGTGGTGTCAAAAGATTACTAAAAACTTCTCATTTATAAAAGAAAAAAAATATTAAAAGTTTAGGGGGAGGGTGATGACTGAAATAATCTAACTTGACAGGAATGATAATAGTGTACATAAATCTTGTTGTTTTCCTTTCTTTGCTAAAGAAACAATGATTATTCTTTGTTCACCACATAGTGAGAATGCTCACACTGATATGATTTTGATCCCATTTTAACACCGATTCTAAAACAGAGGTGCTAGTACCCCAGAGATTGTTTTCATAAGTGGGTTTCAGGGGGCCAACAGAACCATTCTGCTTTGTTGAACCTGTAAACCAAAAATAATGCTGAAATTAAAGTTGCATGCTCAAACTATAAATAGGTGACATTACATTCTTACGTTTGTAAATACAATAATAATTTTAGTTTTCTTTAATAAAATTAACAATAATACTAGTTGAAATCAGTATTATATAATTGGAAATAATGCATTCCTGCTTTAGGGTTTAAAAGGGATACTCCACCCCCTCCCAAAATTCCACAATTTACACTGTATTCAATATACAGTATGTGAGACAGTCTGTGAAGACCCAGCACTCATCAAGAACTGCTAGGTAGTAATACTTTAATTTAATTGATTCACGCCACAACTATACATAACAGGGTTCTTTCCATCCAGTTTAGCAAGGACAACAATGGCAGAAAGTGAATTAAAAGTCACTCAAGCTGTAAAGTTCCCCGATGCCTCTCCCTCTCACTTCCTGTCAGGAAAAGCCCCCTCTCCGGACGCATAGCTTAGATCGGCAGGGCGCCGGCAGAATTAAGTGCCAGTTGGTGTTAGTGTGTTTTCTCTTGGCCTCTGCGGAGCCTTGCGTTCAAAGAATGCTGAAAGCAGAGTTATCCACCGACACAAAGACCCTCGTGGGGCGCTGTCTTGGATGGAGACGGGATGAAGATGGAGACAAGGGAAGACAACACGTGGCCTGGGCCTGCGCTTGAACCTTGCGTATGTGTTATGCCACTCAGCGGGGTACGGGTCCGACTGTGAGATGGGGCGACTCAACCTCAGGTTCAACCACATTCCTCTTCACCTCTGTTACTCACCCAAGCCTTTGAATTGCCACGTATGGACAATCCAAACTTAAAAGCAACATTTATGAAACTTGGAAAGATTAAGACTTTTGAGATTTTGTGAGGTGTGTATGCTTGGAGGCCATTTTTATCCTAATGAATCCCCAAATGTGGACTAAATTCAAGAGCAGATATATATATTTAAAAATGTACACTCTGAAAAATGCTGGGCTATTTTTAGCCTATATGGTTGGTGGCAAAGGGACAAAACCAACTGTTGGGTTATAAATGAACTTGTGGTGAGTTGTTTTAGACTAAAATGCAGGTTGTTTTTATCCCATAGTTGGTTCAAATATAGATCATTTTTGAGTTAATTTAACCCCAAAGTTGGGTTTTTCCCTTTTTAACGCAACTACGGGTTAAAAATAACCCAGCCTTCTGGGGAAAACAGACAAAAATGTTATTATCCTGAACTAAACAGTTTACGACTCTTTCCTAGCAAATCACAGTGGATGACTGTGATAGAACAAAAGCTTGCTGGCAATTTATTTTATTTTATTATAATGCGTCTTTTGCGCTCTCAAAAAAGTTATTTTGAACGTAGAATGCTCAAATCAAGTGCGACACTTGTAACGGGCACGCCGGCACCACATCGAGTTGAAATGTTGTGTTGAAAGCGCGTTGAAAAGGAGGAAAAAAAGTGCCATGGTCATGTTTTCCATATGGTTTTATATGCGAAATGTGAACCAGGTCTAAGTGTGGTTAAAACTACACTTGCTAACATGTAGACATACAAAAATGTAATCTTGCTTGTTTGGGTTCTTTAATGATACAAGAAAAGAACCGATATCTGACTGTGCGTGTCATTCATAAAAACAACAAAAATCAATGCAAACACCTGTTCACACTCAAGAAATCACTTAAGTAGGACCTGCCTGACAAATTGAAGTAGACCAAAAGATCCTCAAAAGCTAGCAATCATGCCAAGATCCAAAGAAATTCAGAAACAAATGAGAAAGTAACTGAGAAGTGGCCGGCTAACCAACGCTGCACTCAAAAGCGCAGCGACGACTCATCCAAGAGGTCACAAAAGACCCCACAACAACATCCAAAGAACTGCAGGCCTCACTTGCCTCAGTTAAGGTCAGTGTTCATAACTTCACCATAAGAAAGAGACTGGGCAAATATGGTCTGTATGGCAGAGTTTCAAGACGAAAAACGCTGCTGAGCAAAAAGAACATAAAGGCTCGTCTCAGTTTTGCCATAAAACATCTCCATCTGATGATCCGTAAGACTTTTGCAAAAATATTGTGTGGACTGACAAGACAAAAGTTGATTTTTTTGGAAGGTGTGAAATAGTTAAAGTAACACTGCATTTCAGAAAAAGAAGATCATACCAACAGTCAAATATGGTGGTGGTATTGTAATGGTCTGGGGCTGTTTTGCTAATTCAGGACCTGGAAGACTTGCTGTAATAAATGGAAACATGAATTCTGCTGTCTACAAAAAAATCCTGAAGGACAATGTCCAGGCCATCTGTTCGTGACCTCAATCTAAAGCAAACTGAGTTCTTTAGCAGGACAATATAATACAAAACACACCAGCAAGTCCACCTCTGAATGGCTGAAGTAAAACAAAATTAAGACTTTGGAGTGACCTAGTCAATCCCATTGAGATGCTGTGGCATAACCTTAAAAAGGTGGTTTCATGCTCAAAAACCCTCCAATGTGGCTAAATTACATTCTGCAAAGATGAAGGGACCAAAAATACTCCCAAGTGATGTAACAGACTCATTGCACGTTATCGCAAACTAATGATTGCAGTTGTTGCTGCTAAGGGTGACCCAACCAGTTATTAGGTTTAGGGGACAGACACTTTTTCACACAGGGCCATGTGGGTTCTGGATTTTGTTTACCCTTAATAATAAAAACCTTCATGTGAAAACTGCATCTAATATTTTAGTTTGTTTGGTGATCTGAAATATTAAAGTGTGCCAAATATGCAAAAGCATAAAAAATCTGGATGGGGCAACACTTTTTCACAACTTTATAACTACATCAAAGTTAAGAAAATGTCAGCAGACTCTGTCAAGGTATTTTGATGTCTGTTTGACACACATTGTCAAGTTGAGCCTTCACTTGAAGAATCATGAAAACATCCAGCGTACAGCCACAGCGGAGACTTTCACAGCATAGCCGACCGATCGATTTCTTTTTCCATCGTTCCATCTCTCGCTCTCTCCGCGAGTATTGATCCCAGAGTCATTGTGACTCCAGGGGGTTAAACTCTTGAGCCACTGGGCACTCTCCATCCTTTTCCTAAAGGTCAGAGGTTAAGAAATGCCAAGTACTCAGGGAGAAGTCAGTGTCTTCAGTATGTATTGACTGACGAAGGTACCCATCTGTTTAACGGGTTAACTCTACGTTAAAGACCTCCTGGTTAGGATCATCAACAATATCATAGCGCAGATGTAAAACAACCATGCGACAACCAAGTGATCAAAGTATGGTGAGTAAAAACAGTCAGCTCAGCTCATGACTACAAATAACGCCAAAAAAGGAACATGTAAAACATTCATTTTGTTTTTAACAACTGCTATGGGAGTGTGTGCTGCATTATCCAATACCTGATGTTTGACATTTGTGTCATTTACACCGTACAATACTGGTCACTGAGTACTGATGTGTCTCTCTTTTACATCATTAAATGCAGACCAGAAACATGCAGACAGGGGAATTTTGCAAACAAGCTCGGGAAGATACGCTGTCTTTCTCTCTTACCACAGCCTTTCCCTCGTGTGAGGCATTCAGAAGATAAATGTCCTAAAGAATAGATGACCTGACACAGGGTCTGGGCTGTAATGGGTGATATAGGGAAACGCGGCTGCCCTGCACCCATATATTTCCGACAAACACACAGCTATCAGGAGGCCACTGTCAAGCAGACGGATGAGATGATTTCTGGAGCATCTCTGATCTGAGACCAGTTTCGCAATTGCTCTTCTGGTGATTATAATTAGTGCTATGGCATTTACACAAGGATGCTTCTCCCTACTAAAATGTTATATTGAGCAGGACAGGCAATCAAATCCAGAACATCTACATGAACTCAACGGTAGCTTCTACTCCTCCGTCTCAATGTGAGCACCATTATTTATTGAAAAGCTGAAACCTTTTTAAGTGATATTCTCCAGTACAACAGCAGGTGGTATATCTTGTGGTGGTGTATGTGTGTGTGGGTTGTCAGAGAGAATTAGGTCGGTTGAAACACAAGGCTTTTATGTGAATTGCTTGAACTACAGGATGAAGACACTCAAAGACCATCTTCATGCAATATGCAGGGCCTAATCTAAAGCTCTATCACTTGCAATTTCCCGTATGGAGTGGATGCTGTGATAGCTGTTGTTTTATGCTCATGCTTTCTCTTTCACCTCATCCACAATCAATTAAGCCCCACACTCTCACTTCTACAGTGGATATGCATAAATAGATAGCAGCGATCAAAATAAACAGCAAACGAGAGCGCTAAATTACGGTGAAAGTGAATAACTAATAATACCATGCAATACAGTTTAAATTCTAACGTCTTATATAGACCATTTAACTGTATTCTTGATTTCACATATATCTTAAAGATGTTTGTTTAACTATTTAATTGAGTTCTATATGTTCTGCTGATTGTATTTTATCCTAAAGTTTATGTAGTGTTAAAAAAAAATGAAACAGGAAGTGCTTTTGGGCCAGTGTTGTTTATATCTTGCAGAATGGTCTATATCCCAGTTGAAAATTTGCCTTCAGAGGTCTATATAGGATGCCTTATGCTGCGTTCAGACCAGCCGTGGTAGAGGCGTCAAGCGCGAGTGATTTCAATGTTAAGTCAATGCAAAAGCGTGTTGACGCGCGTCTGGAGGTCTCGCCGGCCTGAATGAGGCGTTTAGCGCGGCGTGGTAGACGCGATTCCGCCTAACGGGAATTGAGGGTTGCGCGGCAAAGTGCGAGTTGAAAAATTTTCACTTTGGAGAAAAAGCGCTGCATTAACCAATCAGGAGCTTGTAGTGACGTGATAAAAGGGAAGCAAGCGGAGTCGCAGAAGCCCCTCCCATGATGCGAATTTCCGGGTGAATGTCTCGATGACTAAAATTTCACGCGCGGCTTTCACGAGCGAATGAAGCGAGTAAACTCAAAACATTTAAGCGGCACACTAGACGCGGTAGACGCGAATTTGACACATCAACTGCGGCTGGTGTGAACCCACAGTAAGGTTTCTTTTAACAGAACTGCATGCAGCTACATATGCAGAAAAATCTTCAAATTGAGCCACCAAAATGATGCATCCTCATATTTTGTGACACGTTTCACACAAAACTGGCTCGTTTTCGAATGTGACATTAAGGAAAAACATTTTTCCCAACAATTAATTGTTTATAATAATAATAATAATAAAGGACATATTATTGATAGTTTCTTGAATTACCCACTATTGACAGGTGTAATATAAAATGTTAATTTTCCCTCTCTTCATGATTTCCCACTCTTCTTTGGCTTTCAGACATGTTAGGAGTTAAATGAATTGCTCAAATAAAGAATAATATTAAGCCATAAATCTGGTAATAGGATCAACGCAGGTGTGGAAATCCAAACAAAAAGTAAAACATGCTGGAATATTTCACCAGGGACTAGATTTACTAGCAGCTTGCGCCAGCACAAACCATAATTTTGCCGTTAAATAACGACTGTCAGGATTTACTAAAGACACGCAAAAATTAGCGGTAAAAAGGTGTGGTCTAGTTATTTTTGCAACTGACATATTGACATAGGAGTTTCCCTTTCAGACGAAAAATGTATGCGATTCACGCAACGCATATTACTAATGTTTGCGTGTGTGATATTACTGTTATTTGCGCCATTATTTAGCGCCAAAAATCATTTTGCGCTTGAAATGGCTGCGATTGTAGCTGATAGGAGAACGTTTTGGAGAGTTCAAAAAGTGTGTTGTACAAGGCAGAGGGTTTTTTCACATATAACAGTTTATTTGGAATGCATATTATTCAAAAATATTGTTTGCCAAGCCATGTTATTTTTTAATTAGTGGAGGAAATAAAAAATAAATCATTAGGAGAAGGCACACAATACCAGGCATTTAGAAACTTCATGTAAACCTTTATTTTATGTCCTCCAGTTTTTCAGTGTACACTCTAAAAAAACAAACGGTGCTATATAGCACCAAAACTGTTGATTTGAATCGTAACCATAGAAGAACCGTTTTTAGTGCCATATAGCACCGGTGAAGAACCGGTGAAGCACCTGTGTAGAACCATATAGGGGCCATATAGCACCACATTTGGTTTTACATAGCACTATATGGTTCTACACAGGTGCTTCACCGGTGCTTCACTGGTGCTATATGGCACTAAAAACGGTTCTTCTATGATTACGAGCAAAGAACCACTTTTGGTGCTATATAGCACCGTTTGTTTTTAGAGTGTACTATGGCTTCGTTAGCTGGAATTTCACACCCCAAATTGTTAGTTTGGATGTCCATGGGGCTGAACTCAAGTGCATTCACCCGCACCTTATCAGCTCTGCCTATTTGTGACCCTGCATCTAATTTGCGCTGCTCTTAGTAGATTGCGTTGGTCATTATGGAAATCTGCTTTTGCGCCATGTTATTTAATTTGAGCATTTTTAGAAAAATAACCCGCAGATATTACCACTCCCATCGGCCCTTTTTTGGAATTGCACTACGTTCGTTAAGTAAATCTGGCCCTAGATATCTAACATGTCACGAATATAGCAACTTCAACACAAACTAACGGGATGTCAAAACTTGATCACTACACTCTCAGAAAGGTACATGAACTTGTCACCGGGGCGATTTCAAAAAGAACACTTTTGTACCTAAGTGGTACATGTTGGTAGGGATGCACTGAATGTTCGGCAACCGAAATTATTCAGCCGAAAAAAGCAAATAACTTATTTTCAAAGTACCGAACAATGAGGTCATTGATGACATAATCAAATAGTCCCCAGCATAGAAAAGAGACGTAAATGCAGCAAACATGTTGATGAAAGCATTTTAAAGTGTCTGAGAAAGACGCGAAAAAATACAATACTACAATTTTTTTATTTATCATTTAAAATTAAGACATCCTGAACACCATGCAGCGTATGAGAAAGACACATCTGCAATTCTAGGTAACTTATTTGTCTGCTGAATGCACAAGCATAGAGAACGAGAGACTAGGGGTGTCCTCGACTAAGGATTTACATATTCGAATCAGAATTGTCGAATCTTTCCATAGTCGACCGATAGTCGAATCATATCTATGTGTGTGCATGGGTTGGGAGGGAGCCAGACAAGGTACAAATTGTTAACTTTTATTTTCTTTCACAAGCAGCACACATAAACAACTTTCTGTTAAAGTGACCAAAACTGTCTTTCAAGTGATGAACGAAGACAAAACTGACGATGCATTTATATATTTTTTAAGGTAAAATATATAAGGCAACATTTGTTTATTTATTCCTCATAACATTTTAAAGCCACGATCTACAGAACATCACACAAAAATACATTTTGATAACTAAACCTAAAAAAAATAACAAAGGTGATTCTGCCTTGGAAACCCCGGCTACAATTAAGTGTTTTTATTTAATTTGGAGATATAGCGCGTCAAAGCAGTCATGACCAAAAAAAAAGAGAAATGACAAATAATTTGTGATTGTGACTGTAAACGATGAAAACTTATTTACAATTCATTAAACGTTAATTTATAGCATGAAAAACACTGAAATTAATGATTTTATAGACACTATGCGTTATATGTGAAATCAGATAATGTGTGCACCCATATACGGCCAAAATTGAATGATCCTCATTTCATAACACATCTGCGACGATTCGACTGTGAGATTGGTAGTCAAATCAGGCTTCTCCTATCGATGCATCGAATCTTCGACTATTCGGGGTCACCCCTACGAGAGACATTAGCTCTTCATCTCATGTCATAGTACGACGAAGAGCGTCAGCAGTATGTAGTAAAAACTTTCTAAAACTAGTAAAGTCCTACAATGACAAACACACTTGTATTAAACGAGAAATGAAACGTTTATTAGAAATAAGCTTTTGGTTAGACCGCTTTGTTGAACAAGTTTCATAAAGGCAGAGTAATGAATAGGTTACTTGCATTTTGTGTGGGAATAGAAGATCGGAATAATATCCATTTAGCCAAGACTCATTTATGTGGTCGAATGTAAATGGAACAGTTTTAACATCTGATCAGAGAAGTGACCAGGTGTTTAAAGCCTTTTAATGACTACTGGAATGTAAAAAAAAAAAGTTAAATAATGTGAAATAAATATAGTAAAAAAAAAAAATCTGAAAATGTAACTTGTGCAATCGTAGGAAAATTGGCAAAATAATTGGAAAACAAATATGATTCGGATGTTTGGTATTTGGCCCTCAGCTGAGTTTTTCATTTTATTCGGCCAAGTTTTACATTTTATTCGACTTTAGCCAAGAATTTCCCTTTCAGTGCATCCCTGCATATTGGTAACTCAAAGATACATCTCTGTAAACTTTTGTAAATTTTTTCTGATAGTATACAGCCAATGTGGCAGTTTGCTGTATTATCAGATACTTAAACCTTCCAAAAAGGCAAAGGAGTAATAGTAGTAATAAATAAGACAAAACATCCGACAACACATTAAAAAGTCATATATGTCTAAAATACCTACATATAATAACTATCAATAAAACACATATAAGTGGAAAGCAATAAACCACAAAAGGGCTATGGAAGATGATGAAAATTGATCCAGCGTTGGAAATAAAAGGGCTTCATTTTAGAGGGGTGCAATAAAATTGCAGTTAAGAATCGCTGTCTAATCCTGAGTGATTAAAAACTAGTCTGTGACCCCAACCTCTGACCCCTGGACCCAAACCCACTCCATCTTGCACCATGGATATTAATTAGAAAATCTCTACAGATGCTGTAGTATCCGGCTGGATCCTATCTTTAGATGAGAAGGAAATGTAAGCAAAAGAAAAGTAATCCATCAACACTTTTCTTCATCAATGCTATTTCTGGCAACAAACAGGCTTGTTCACTTCCTGTTCGCAACAACAGTACTTCCTGTGCAGTCATGTACTGATTAACCACAGGGTCATTTAAAAAAAAGAACGAAAAAAATCGGTCAGTGTTCATATAAATGCAATTATCACCGCTATAACCGACTGTGTGTGTAATTTAGCTTGAGGTAAACAGAGCTCAGGACCTCAATTGAGCTTTGCTGCCGTTTGCACCGTTTCTCCCCCACAATAAAATTACATTTGCATCAGCTTTGAAAGAATTTAGACCGGATGATTTATTGAAGTAATCAGCAGTAACGCAGCCCTCTCTTTGCAGCGCAGGGCCTGCGACGCGACACCGCTGGAACGGGGTTTGGGCCGGAGGCTTTTTTCAGTAAAGGCAGGCAGAACCCAAATTCTCCCCTTTGATTAGATTAGCATTACACAACAGCGTGACAGATATGACAAATAGGTGCATTAGAGCATGTCATTTATTCTCTCTTTTCTGGATGCTTGGGTTCACAAAGGGACCCGCACCTCACGCCTCACTTCTGTAAATTTATGCGGCCCCGACACCCCCAGTCTGATCTCTTTGGATTACCTTTAGAGGACCGTGAGGGTTATATAAGAAGGAGAAGTGCTTTATTGCTGAAAATAAGATTTTTGTAAATTAACTTTCAACAGTTTTCTATGAGGGTTAGGGTATAAAATATACAATTTGTACAGTATAAAGACCATACGTGTCTATACCACATATACAAGTGTGTGTGTGTTGTGACAGACAGAATATCACACACTTCAGTGATTCTCCTCCTTTAAGGGCACGCTATCCCTACCACCATTACCCCCATCACACAATTACACTCGAAAGTGTGCATATGCAATGGGTTTTTTCTTTTATACTCACAAACACACAAATCAGAGTCTACCATGACACCATTAACTCCAATTGAAGGCATTCCTGAATGTCCCCAAAGGAAGGTTTGGTCAGATTTAATTAGCCATCTAAACAGCTAACATACAATATATTTCTATTGATTTGAACAACACTCACCCTAATCCTACAACTAAAAGAAAAAAATTGCATTACTAAAATTAAAACAAAGGGCACTTTATTTATGAACCTACATTTCAGGCAAGGACTTTCAATTAAGGAGGTTTGTCAGACTGAGTCTGGTTTTATCTCTAAACTAGAAGTACATACGGACACAAACACATGAAGCACTGCTATAAATCCTTTACCTGCCTCTGGAACATCAGCAGACAAAACCTGATGGGAAGGCCGATCGATCGCAAAACGCTATCAATGTTGCATTATCCTCTCTGACTGGCTATATGACCGAGACGGTTACATTGGGTCAGGACCCCTGACCTTTGAACTCATATCAACAGCATTAAGAAGGCCCTCCTGGCCATTTTACTGGACTTTTGTCTATAATGGTAACTTGGTTGGAAAGAAATCAGGCTGGCGGTATAAAGATAACAACTGTGAGGCCAAATTAATAACAGTAAGAATAAGAGGAAGAGAAAGGTGAAGAATACCTAGAGGAAAGATGGAGGGATGACTTACCTGAGAGCACAACAACATGACCAATTCAACCACAGAACTGCTGGACTTCATACACACTAGACCTGCGAGACAGAAAGATATATACTTTAAAATAATGACAACTAAAACTTTCCTGTAATTCTGACTGTCTGAACAATTGCTGAATCTTGTGATCAAATATTTAACTATAGGTAAGGAATAACTGATGACAAGTCGTTGAATTGTTGGAAAATAATGCAAACCCAAGGTGGCAATGCCTTTACACCGTGTGTGTGCATTATTTCCAAATAATTCAAGGGACCGGAGTCAATTACCCTGCTTATACCATGGTAACCACAGACATTGCTAAAACAATTAGTCTTATTTTAAGACATTTGACAGGTTAGGTGTGCAGTTAGGTGTACGTTTATAGAAAAATAATGCATACCCGTGAAAAATTTCTCAACCAATCAGAATAAAGCAATAAACAGCGCATGGTATAAAAGCAGAATAAAATACGGTCATAGAGTCATTTGCACTAAAGAAGCCCAAACAGGGTTTTGGTAGGCATTGGTAACTTGGGTCTTCCAACTCTAAATCTGTCTAAATCTTTTAGTTATTTGATATAGCAAATAAATAAATACTACCTTTTACTGATGTACTATAATCTGTAATGTTTAAAGGTGCCAAAGAAACAATGCATTGAAATAATATGTTAAATTGCTCTCCAATATCTACATAAAAGGTATGTTGCTTTATTAAGTGCAAAAAATTATAAAAAAATGGGAATTGCTAAAACTGCGGGAACTTGCAAAAACTGTTTGCAGTTTTTCAATGATGTTCACATCACATAATCACGTCACTTCATAACGTTCCCATGGCACAGAGGAATGGCTGTGCTTGTGTGAAGTAAATGTAAAAATTTTATTTTTTAAAATTTGAATCTCCTAAACCACCACCAATGTGCAGCATCCACCTGGATGATGCGACGGCAGCCATATTGCACCAGAACGCCCACCATACACCAACTTATTAGTGGAGAGCAGACCAAGTGATATAGGCAATTAGTATGAGGGATGATTAGTAGGCCAATGGGCAAGTTTTTTTGGGCAGGATGCCGGGGCACATCCCTACTCTTTTCGAAGGACATCCTGGGATTTTTAATGACCACAGAGAGTCAGGACCTCGGTTTAACGTCTCATCCGAAGGACGGTGCTTTTTTGACAGTATAGTGTCCCCATCACTATACTGGGGTGTTAGGACCCACACAGACCACAGGCTCATCATTAAGTGTGGGCAGGTTATTGCTGACAGCATACTACGGTACATTCGGTAAGACAAAAGCAGTAATCATCATGATTGTGTCTGTAAGAGTATCAACAGCAAAATTATCAAACAAATGAAAATAACTCTGATACAAAGATGTAAAACAATTTGGTTTAAATGAAACAAGCCAAAAAGGTTAATAAGAAGCGTAAAACGGTAAAGCTAATCTTAACAGAAGCATTCTATTTTACTTCATTCAATTAAGTAGTTAATCTTTTGCAAAGTCATCCTAAAAAAGAAATCACAAGAGCACTAAACAAAGTTCTTTAGTGTCTTGTAAAGTTCTTGTTTTACTTTAGTAATAATTCAGTGCAGCTAAAAAAGTATACTAAATACCTTGGACCTCACTTATTTTCAAACCCTAGCTAAGGCCATGTTAAGAGTCATTGTTTATTGTTGCCAAAGTTTATCTCAAATTCAGAGTTTGCTGTAATTTGTTTATCTAAATATAGATTTTCAGTTTTTTTCTTTCAGAAAGTACTGTATTTATATTTATTGCATTATGTTCATTTTTTAAGTCAACAGGGAACGAAGATTTTTTTTATTGATCTACTTGGTAAAGCTAGTGTAACCATTAAAAGGATGATAAAGAAATTTGAAGAATTCCCACTCTGATAATGAAATCAAAAGAAGATTGGAAATCATCTGTAACTCATCTGAGCAGTAGTAGGAAACGCTTCCTTCATCATTCAATGCTTAACAGTATCCTGCTATAAGAATGCAGTGAATTTTTAACTGTACACAAAAACCTGTGCAAAAATGTACATCTAACATGGTGAATAAATCAGTTCTAACGTGTAATTGAATTGAAAATACTGGATTCATCTCATCTCTATCTGCTTTGCTGATGCATTCACATTTGAGAGTGATCTAATTCTGCACCATCTTGCAGGGGCCAAAGAGTATTGATGACCTTAATGAACCTACATGATGCTACTGTAAACTAATACATGTTTGAGCCTTGTATTACACAAGACTAAATATGGTGAGCATATGTTCTTTTGATCTGAACTGCAGCTTTAAAAGAACCTGATAGAAAACTACATATGCTTAATGAAAAAAAACAATTGGTAGAAATTAGTGAATGATTGGAAACAATTGAAAGAGGTGAAAACGAAACAGGAAAATGGAGAAAGAGGAAGGAAGGAAGCTTTTATAGTCGCTCTTGGGCTATTAATCAGTGTTACATTTCTCTATGTGTCAGAGGACAGACCAAACACTCTTTTATTAGTGCGCTAACCCCTGACCCTGATCTTTATACAAGAACACTTCTATTATAATAAGCACGTTAAAACATACTTTGAACCACATTTATTGCTTTAATCTGCTACAAATCTGCTTTAATCTGATTACTGTGGTGCTACAAAATCCAGATCTCAGGCAACAAAAGTATGTCAGTTGTTACTCAAGTGACGCAAGAGGTGATGCTATAAGCCATTTAATTAGCTTTAATTATTAAAACAACTTTTCTGTACTTTCTCATCCTCAAAATGCACAACCAGATGAGAAGCTCAGCCATAAACCCCAGATTGCATCTTTCAAAGGCATGCATGTCTGTAAAATATACTACTGATGCCATGAGGGATAATAACAGTAAAAAGTCGCTCACTTGTGCCCTCGCTGAGAAGCTCCTGCCCGTGACTGCCCAGCAGTGTGCGAGAAAGGAACGGTGCGAAATCCACAAAAATCTCTCGCAGTAAAGGAGCGGCCTTCTCCAAAGCGTGCTCCAACCTCTCAGAAATACTGCAACACACACAAATGCACACAGATAAGTTAAAAGTCATCTGTACAATTTATTAAGTGAATTTTAGAGTATTAAAATGATAATTATATTAATAACTAATTTACAACATTTACAGGGAACACACTAATAAAACATACTAATACACCCTAAAAGTATACCCTAAATGCACTTTAGATAAAAGTGTCTCCTGAATGCATAAATGTAACTGACAGTGAAATAATTCAAGTATGTAATTTCAAGCAGTTAGATTAACATTTTTCCTTTCTATATAGAAAATTAAAAAGCTTTCCTATAAAATATGTACACAGATGGGTGATTCTCGCGGAATTATGAGGTGTCATGAAACATTTTGATAAAAAAAGTAAATGCAAAGTAAGAATATCAAAATAAGAAGCATACAGTTAAAAACATCTATTCGTGTACTATTTTGCACATGATTTCAATCATACAAACCAATTTGGAAATTTTTCATTACCGCAACGTGTCCATGACTGGATTTGAGTTCCTTGACATGGAAATATTTAAAATTAAAAAATCTAAAAAATAAAAAGCTTGAGTGCATGTTATACTATAAACATTTACAGTACAGAAACATGTGGTATTTGGCGATCATTGGTAAATGCAGAGACAATAATAAGGTATATAAATGTGTCCAAGACCAATTTTCTCATCCTCCGCAACAATTTTCAATCATTGTTTAAGCCCTTAAGGAACTAACATTTTCAAAAACAAATTGTAGGGAGGGACATAATTGACTGTGACACTCAAGATGGCTACCAGGTAAGCAGTTCTTATTTTTTCTCTCCAGATAAAAGTTGCAATTTTGTTGGTCATAGTACATAGACAACTTTTTAGTTCTCATTACCGAAACATGAGTTTGTAAATGCATATATTTAATGTAATATCATGTTGAAGTAATGATAATTTTTGATAATGATAATCTAAAAATGTAAATAATTCTATAAGAAATATTTTTAAAATCCTCTAAAAATAAGGGTTGCAGTAAGTTCAGACCTTAATCTTATATGTGCAAAAAATTGTCTTCAAGGGCTTTTTAAAAATTTTCTGATGCTGGACATCTTCTAAATCTGGATTTCATGAGAATCACCCAAATATATTAGTTGTTTGTAACACAGCATGAGATATCAGTTAAAAGCAGTGAGGGAGATGTGTGACCTCATGCTGGGGGTGGAGCTCTGGGTCATTGGGGATAAAGCAGGGACAGATGGCAGGTTGGTGCTGGTTGGCGTTACTCCTGCAAAAAACAAAATCAGCACACTCATTATTGAAATTCACACAAATGTATTACAATACAATACTATAGGTAAAACAACTATGCAACTGTGGTGATATTTACAGCATAACTGCTCATTAAATACTCATACTGTATATAATTTTGGTCATACCCACCCCACTACAACAATTTATACTTGGATTGTAAGAACAACAATGCTGGGCCTTACTGACAAAAAAACACAGCAAAGACACGAGTGAAATAACCAATGCAAAGACTGAATCCATAAAACTGACTTGAGTAATAGATGTGCTGTGGTTAGCATTCATGTAAAATAAGCTAAGGGCAGATTATTTTGATAAAACATCCCATAAATTCATTAACCCTGTGTATGGCTGTGATTTGTGTATGTATAATTATGTATGCATAATTATACGTGAATAATTCTCAGAGCGAGTGCTGCGTTTTGGGCTAGTGAAGGTCTTGGCAGGATCACTCTCTCCCTCATAGGATATAATCACGCCACAGTAAATCTACATTCACTAATGTCTCTATACACACAGACACACACATTGGGTCTCAGAGCAAGGATAACTCTGGCCGGATGACAGGCAGCGGTGTGGAATGTTCCGGGCTGTAAGGACAGCAGCTCTTTAAGCACCAACATGTGCTTCTGCGGCGAGGCTCCCGAACGCAGATAAAGTAGCCACTTCAAACAAGCCGGAGAAAATTAACTTATCTCTATTCATCTGGGGCCTGGCCCTGTTCTCACACACACACACACACACACACACACACACACACACACACACACACACACACACACACACGCACACAGGAGAACCATATAGGCACAGACAAGCTTAAAACTACAAGCATGAGATATGGACCCAAGAGTCCTCTAGTTCAAAGACAAGAGAAGCACAAGGGAACTAAAGACAATTTCTCCACACACAGAGGAGAACACATGTGCGTACGCTCTCGCACACGTATAGCCAAAGCCACTTTTGAATCATAAAAACATCAAAACACATGCACAATAAGTATCAGGAAAAGGAGAAAAGCTTCAGTAAAGAGATCCTGGAAGACCCATGACCATGTAACACTAATAATTAAATTTGATATACAGTGATTATGATTAGATGAAAATTGTTATAAAGTATACAGTTTGACTAATTTTAGATTTCTGGTAATATAACAGAATTATGCTAAATCTTATGATATAATATTATACAATATTATACAGTACATTTATAGTTAATATATTGTATGAAGAGTTTGGTTCCAAAACCAGATAACTTTAGTCCCATTCAGTCAGGATTCGTTTTACAGGTGGAGGTCCTCTGTTTTTAGTCCCTTCCGAATCGGCCATGTCTGTGTTTTTTTCTTAAGACCTCCGTAAAAATTCTCGGAGCAATTTACTTACTGTTTTTCACCGAACTCAGAGATCCTCTGAGAAATTTAATTCGGTCCGGATGCGAATGTCTGTGTTTGCCAGCAATATATTAGTTTCTTTTTGTGTTTTGGCCAAAACGATCTACCGTAAGATTTTACTAACGTGCATATATTAGACTTTCTGCATCCCATTCATTCAGATATGGAGTTTTTTTCCATTTGGCAGAATAAAATCATTAAATCAAGACGAGTCGAATATCATAAACTGTTAAGATTGGCCACTGCAATATCAGTATAAGGTAAGAAACTGACAAAATTAACTCATTAATTAATTAATGTTAATAAATTGTTATTAATCATGATTTCTTCATTTCTTCGGGTTTATTATAAGCAGCCAGTTATATAAAACACGTGGGCTACTTTAGTAGGATTTGTTATTTTGATTTGTTTAAATTAAATAAAAAAATTACATATTCTGTAATAATTTTACATTTAAAATATCAAACATTACAAACACGCGTATCCAGAGCACGTGATCTTCTGCAACGCTCAAACGCACAAAACAGACACTCCCATCTCTGGAACAGCCTGTGAATTTTAATCCCGAGTTGATACATACATAAACTCACCAGCGATGGGGGGAACATGTTGAAACTCAAACGTCGTTTGGAAAACTAATACCATCCGAATAGTGCCTAAATTAATATTTTTTGTGTATTCCAATTAATATCAATCAAACTGCAGTTGGTTTGTTTTGATTTAAGCCTTTATAACTAAAAAATCCAGCTAAGTAGCACAATAAAACACAGTGGAACCAAACTCTTCATATACAATTTTACTTTTTTTCATCTTAACCAATAATTGCTTTACATCAAAGTCAAATCAATTTGGAAGCACATCTTATTTGGTTTTACAAAACCAACAGTCTAAATAGCATTTTAGTTCAGGGGTGCTGAACACATGAACTACAGGCTGCATGTGGCCTGTGGAGGAGTCCAAACAGACCAGAGAAATGATTTGGGGGGAAATTTATATTTTATATTTTATTTAAATTTAATTGTTCAAACTTTATTTCATACATCATTATACATTATACATTTACTATAAATGTACAAATATAAATCAAATACCTGTGGCAGACTCTGTGCTCTGAACAGCATCATCTGCAGACACCACTGACACACTGTTGACTGGAGTTCCACCTGAGGATGCAACAGTGGCTGATGTGCTAGCTCCTTTGGGTGCCATGACAACACTCCTGCAAGACAACAATGGTTCAACATCATCAATGGCCCTAGTGTGCACAGCGGAGATAATTTGTTCATTGTTTGTGTTGTGAATATAAGAAAACTGTTTTTTGTATAATGATCCATATACTATCACATTGAGAAAATATGTACAAAAATAAGTACGTTTACAGAGTTTTTAAAATCCACAAACACAACAGTAAGAAATAATTTCCGCAACGGGCCGCTGAATTATTTGAAAATAATGCACACCCACGTTGGTTACAAGAAATTTTTAAGACATTTTTAAGGTTTTAAGACACTTAACAAGTTAGGTGTGCAGTTTACAAAAAAAAAATCAACACCCATGGACCATTTCTCAGCCAATCAGAATAAAGCATTCAACAGCCCTGTGGTATAAGTAAGAAATAATTGCTTACGGGTGGTTAAATTATATGAAAATAATGCACAACCAAGGTGATTACACCACATGTGAGCATTATTTTCATATAATTCAAAGGACCGGAGTCAATTATTCCACTTATACCACGATTACAACAAACATCGCTCTGGTGCCGATTTTTAAGACATTTGACAAGTTAGGTGTCCCATAAAACATTTCTCGGCTAATAGTAATAGTATTTATAATAAGTAACTACTAAATACCAATTATTATAGTCTTATCAACACATTAACTCTTTCCCCGCCATTGACGAGATATCTCGTCAATTAAGAGAAAACGCTTCCCCGCCAATGACGAGATTTTCCGTCTTTCCGCAATACCGCTATTATCCACCAGGTGGCGCCCTTCCGCAACTTTTTAAAACCGGAAGTATTGCCCTATGGCAAGCTGCTGCATGTCCGTGTCTGTTTTAAAGATCGCTCTGGATGGGATCTCTATGAAAAGTCAGTCACAAAAATGGAATTATTTTTGCTTTTTGCTCAAAATATGGTGTTTTTGCAAAAACCTACCCATATTCAAAAGCTGATTGCAAAAGAACCACTAAAGGTAGGATGAAACGTTTTTTTTTGTTTGAAAGCAGAGGGTCTGTTCTTTCATTTGGTATATTGTATGTTTATTTATTTAAAGAAGAACATTTTCTGGAAGGCATTAAACTTTGGTGAAAATCATGAAAAACGCTGGCGCTGGCTGGCAACTTTTTTTAAAAACGCTGGCGGTGAAAGAGTTAAAAATGTCAGACAGACACTCCTGTAAAAAACATGCTTAATGACACAAACTAGTCATTGAATTATGGTTTTGAATTGATTTACTGAAAAAGACAGTTTGAACTGATACAATAATGCCCTTTATGCCAATTAAGTTTACTTGAGATACACCATTAAGGCCGTTTCACACGGTACGCGGCAACCGCGAGTGTTTAGTTATTTTTCAATAGGAGCCGCGCGGCGATTTTGCCGCTTACCGTGTGAAACGGCCTTTATTCTCATTATTCTGCAGTACTGTGAGTCATTAACCCTCTGGGGTCCAACCATTTTGGGACACTGGCAGAGGTTCTGACACAGGGGCGGCGTTTGCGTATGGCAGTTGCCATACCCTAGCATTCAGACAAAACACCAGAAATCAACAGGCTATAATGAAGCTCATTAAAAATAATGTTAAATATTTTAAGTAGAACATATCTGAACATTGGTACATCACTAATATGGATAATTTACATGTGTGCTCGACTTCATGCTATAATACAGGAACCGACATGTGGATGACATCAACGTGCCGCGAGAGCGGTTTGAAAGCAAACTCTTCCTATTATTTCTCGCCTCACCCTCGCGGTACTTTGATGTCATCAACATGTCGTTCTTGCAGCGTAGCTTAAATTGTGCAGGAGGTTTCATGATGACCGCTGTTGTTATAATCTTTATTTTCGCAAGTAAACTCCTTTTTTTGTTTTAACATTCAAACAGACTCTCCCCCACACTCGCGCAATGCATATTGCATACATTATTGAAGAAGTAAAATGATTTGTTCAATTCAATTTCAATGCAATTTCAATTCGATTTGTTCTCTGTGGATAAATAAACTCTTACACTGGGAAATTGTAGCGCAGTCGAAGTGAATTGTATTAATTATTTGCGCCCGTTTTTGAATATGGCGACTTGTGGAATAAAAACTGCACGACGACAAAAGGTAAGACTTGTTTTTGCATTTAGCCCTGTTTTACTAAGAGTTTTATTTAGTGTTTTAGTCTTAGTTGGTTAGCTGGCTGGGTTAACTACGTGTGCTCTATCACATCATTAAAAGTCTTTATTGTGTTTTATAAGTGTTTATTGGCGGCTGTCATGACAAGATTTGTGAAGGGATGTTACAGTATGTTTTGATATTATCTTGATTTAGTTTTATCTGTTGCTGGAGTTCCACTTAGTTAAGAATGACAACATTTGAAAAGAATTTTAAACAACCATGATTTCTGTTTTTGTTTTTCATTTGTATTGCTTCCGTATTGTTGTCAGTAAGTGTACATCCGTGCAATCATAGTATGATTTTATACAGGTTGGTGGAGTATGTAAACATATGGGTATAATGTGGTTTCATAGATTCGTTATTTGAATGGCCGCCTTGTACGAAGAATTTTTGCCATACCCTAGGTTTTCGTGAAACGCCGCCACTGTTCTGACATGCTCTTACATTTGGTCTTTTTTCAGTGGCTTTAAACATATTAATGGCTAATATAACATAACATTGTATTATGCACAAACTGTGCTAAAATAATATGTGACCAACATGTGTGTACATGTTTGTATTTTTAAGTAAATGATGTTCATGCGTGGTATTGCATCAGCATTGCAAAACTACTAAAATGAATGGACTAATATAAAAAAATTAAAACCTTTAAAAGTCATCCACTGCAGTATTCACAAAATTTCTTGAACTGTATAGCCAAACAACAATTAAAAATGTATGTAAATATATAACTATATTATGTTTAGTATAAATATGATAAATCCCTGCTAATATGCTTTTGTGCCCCAAGGAACAATATACCAACAATGATCATCATTAAATTTTTATTCTGGTCCACTTTGAGCTGTTCCTTTTAGCTGTAATTAACTTGTCTGTAATATGTCTTTGTGAAAATCCCAATGCAGTAAACAGACTAAAGGCTTGCACTCTCTCAACCTAATACACAGAGCTACAGAATCAAGCACTCCGTCAAAAAACCATTAGCTCTTATTCCATCTTCGGCCCCGTAACGATCAGACTGATGATGTTGGCTAAATATGCTGTACATAATGTGATTTAGCATAAAAAGCCGCTCGGCTCACGCAACACAAGAAACCCATTTACCGTGTTAGTGTAATTAGAGCCCTGTTTCCCTGACATAGAATATTCCATAATGGCAGCATCTATCTTCTAACCAATCAATGGCCTCCCAGCTCCTGTCACTCAGAGCTCTAAACTTTATGATTGATTAAAGCTGGCGGCATGTTGTGCTCCTGGCTCACTAGAAGCTACCGTTTGCCACTGAATAGTGTCACGTCTCAAGATGGTATGATAAACTAGCTGTTTTGTGGTTAGGTAAAGACTGCAGGGCTATATTTAAGACCGTACTTACAGTACCAGTCAATTATTCAGACACATATGACTGAATCATTGTTTAACATATCATAAATCTGAAGGCTTATTCTAAAATGTTTCATATTTGTTTGTGGATAAATATAAATTGGACTTCCTACGGACCAATGGAAGGAATTTTGCTCATAGTGATGATGTTTGTAGAGCATTAAACAAAAAACGACATAAATGCACATAGAAAGGAATCCACACGAATGATGTGCTTTAATTCATAAACAAAAATTGACTAGGTGCACAAGATTGTAAGCTTCTGGGATGCCAGTGTGTGCAATCTTATTTTTGATAATATAACACTGTACTGTGGAAGTAAATGGGGTTCATGATCCCTTTATCTCATACCTACATTAGTGTGAGTAGATGCAATAAAGCAACAAGCGGCCGCACAGCTTTCAAAGTATAGTCGACCGCAGAAATGCGTGGATGGCCGCGTTCATGACATGCAGATACATATGCGACACATACAGCGGGGAAAATAAGTATTTGACATTTTTATAAGTAAGGGGATTTCTAAGTAGTCTTTTGACACAAAATCCACCAGATGTAGCCATCAAGCCAAATACTTCATACAAAGAAATCAGAACATTTAAGTATACAAGTTGAGTCACAATAAATAAAGTAAAATGACACAAAGAGAAATACTTAATTTTCCCACCGTATGCAAAGTTTAGAAGAACGAACAAGTAAAGAAGAGGAATTAAACATTAAGGTGAAGGAAATGCTCCCTATAGCTTTCTGTTCTTGGAAGATAATGAAATACAATAAGAAAAGATAATGGTGTGTGCAAATGTCTATTTCTATTGCTATTGTGTATGTTGTTTATAGTGGAGTGTCCTTTTCTTGTGCATGTGCTGTTGTAAGCGCACCATCCGCACGGTCTGAAATTGGGCTGCACAAAACTGAGGTAGCAAAGTGTTCATGCACACATCCGCTACAACCAGAAATCCAACATGGTGCCCATCTGCAACTAGGTTGCTAAATTTGCACTGAATCCTAAAAAAATTCCCCGTTATCGAACCTTTATCTGTGAAATCTCATTAAATTCTGATTTGAAAATGGCAAAAAACTAAAACCTGGTTCCTGTGAAGGTTGTAATAAAGCACCATGCCCCAGTTGAGCACAGATAACATGGAAAACTCATTTTGTGTTCCTAAAAAATAACAGTGAACATGTTTAGAACAGGATGAGGAGAATAAAAAAAGAGGATTTTTTAAAAAAGGGAGTGCTTTGTTTAATAAATGACCAGAGAGTAAATGGAAAGCAGCCAAGATGTGCCCAGCTCCTTCAATACAATAGCATCCCAGGTGGCTACCTTATGAAGTTGAATAAAAGAATGCCCAGACTGTAAGCTGCTATCAAAAAAGTAATGTCTATACTATTATTTAAAAATGTAAAAACAAAAATATAAAAGAATGAATGTCCAAATGTTTTAGTGGTACAGTAATACAGACGATTTTCTTAAAACAACATAAATCTAAAGAAGTCTTGCCAAAGAAAAAAAGCGCATGAAACAGCTTGATGTAAACCAGAGGAGAAACATTAAAAAGCCATGAAAAGTAGCCATGGTAATACTTCCCTAACCACATAAGTTGCTTTAAAAAACTACAGAAGACAGCATATTTTAGTGCTTGTATCATGACATCACCGATCTCTTGAAGTAAAAAAGGAAACAGCTGATATCAGCTGAGAGCAATGACAGAGTTCTGGCCTTTCACAGTGGCCAGTGTTGAGTTTATCAGTGCTGACAGAGGAGGTAATGCTACACACTCACCAGCTCCTCTCCAAAATACATCCAGAGAGACGCTGCAGACATAGGAGTCACACTAACGTCAGATAAGAGCAGTCAGGGAAAGACTGTGTGGAACGCTGCGGGAGGTTGTCATGTGAATAATGCAGGACTCCTCACATAAGGAAAATTGTGATTATAAAATGATAACTTCTAATCCTTGACTCTGAAATCATTGTAAAACACCCAACTTAGCTATACATCTGATCGCATTACATCAGTATTACTGCACCGCTGTGTGTGTTTAGTGTGTATAGGGCTGTTTACACTTGGTATTAAGATGTGTTTTCATCGATCGGATCACAAGTGGACGAGAGAGACACATTACGTTTACACCTAGTATTTAAATCCGTCTCTTTTGTCCACTTTCGACCACTTCTGTCATGAATACTGTGAGGGGGTGGTCTGTGAGACGGTGGGCGAGTCTCTCTGCTGTCATTCAAACGTGAGCGGGAGTAATTATGAGTTTATATAGATGCAAACTAATATTATGTCGGAGTCCGCTGCTTGTTTAGCAAGTATACATGCTGCACAGTGTTTTGTACATTTATATGTTGGAGCTTTCTCTGAATTTTCAGCGCAATTGATGAAATAGGATCGCGCAACTTTCACGCTTTCAAAACGAAACTACGGAGAAGTAGTAGTTTTATCAATGAAAGGCTAAAAATAGCGCTGTTCACCGTATGTTCACGCCAGAAGTCAAAAAAAGACGTAAAACTTGTGTTTAATACCTCAGATTAGATAAATGGGCGGAGAAAAGGCGGTCGCGTGTGGCTGTTCGAACACATTCAACCACATTTGCGTTCCGCAACTCCAAAGCGATCCGATCGAAAGTGGTTTCGACTACCTCTGGATGTGGTTGAAAGTGGTCGAAAGTGGACGCGTTCAAAACGTTTTAAACACCGTTTACACCTATGTTAATGCCAAGTGTAAACAGCCTCTATGTTTTAGGTCATGCCTAATAAACACCGCTTCTTGGGGCTTAGTGCTTTATTTTAATACTGTGCACTTTTATATTATGCATTTGACAGACACCTTTATCCAAAGCATATTGAGGGCTTTCAAGCTACAGTAGTATACATTTTATCAGTATGTGTGTTTACTGGGATTTAAACATATGAACTTTACGTTGCTTACACAAAGCAATTTTCTTATTTTTTTTTTGGGGGGGGCAATTTTGCCTTTATTTAATAGTATTCAAAGAGAGGACACTACAGTACAGGGTGGAGGGAGGGGTACAGAATAAGCAAAGGACCTTGAGCCAGGATTCCCCGAAAGCGTATTTGCACCATATGTCGGAGCACTGTCCACTCGACTAGTGCCCTATAAAATTTATTTTATTTTTTCCAAATTCCGTTTTTTTTCCCAAATTCCGTTTTAATTTTTGCAAATTCCGTTTTGTCCGTTTTAATTTTTGGTATTTTTTTACCTTTTACTGTTATTTAAGTAATAAAAAGAGTGTGCATTTAATGTTAAAGGAACAGTATGTAAGACATTTATTTCAATGAATCATAAAATGGCCCTGATATGTCACTAGACATTAAGAAATCATTTTCATTTCAAATACTTATATAACTGACAAGAGTGGTCTGGCCAGGATATTGTCATTTAAAAAGTGGAGTTGCAGCCCTCAACTGATGTTTATGTTGTCATCTTTGCATTACTAGTTTTAGCCACAAGTTTTGTGATTGCAATACCAGCTTTTGCCACAATCCTACATACTGTTCCTTTAATGTTTAATGATTCAAATATACACAATTATACACAAATACAATAGGAATGACCTTAAAATTATTGAGGAAACATTTTTCACATTCCCTGTTTTTCAGTAGGGCTGCTCGATTATGGGAAAAACAGGATAACACAATTACTTAATGACTGTAAAAGCATGCATTTACACACACACATAAACATTTTACTCAGTTCAATGCATTGTTTAGTGTTGTTGCAGAAGGCTACATGTGTCAAAGCAGTGGTGCCTTTTCAGTGGAACGCGATCCATATTTTAAACATGATCGCTTGAAATGCACATAATTTTCAAACATACACAGGATTATTACTTGGTGATCTGACTTCGGACAGCATGAGCTCTTTGCAAGTGCTAGCGAAAGAAAGGCAGAGAACGGCATCACGATGCAGATGATTATATTTTAAACGCGAGCGAAAGTTTGCATCAGCTCGCTTGAAACGCATAAAACTGAACAAATACATGAGGATTTGTGTTCGGACTCTTAATTTTTTCACTGAGTCGTGGAGGGCCGCTTCGCCATGGTTTCAGTGTTTTACACACAAAAACAGAATTTTATTCCAAATATGTATGTAAAATTCCACGAAATTCCACGTTAACATTAGATTACGTGTTAATTTGCCAACTCCACGATTCCGTGATTGCGGAAATTATAGGGATCAACTACACCATCGGATGCAACAGGAACAGCAATCATAATTACAATATATTTTCCTAATTTTATATAATTTTATATATGAATACAAATCAACTAAAATTCTTTTCAACACTAAATATTCATAAAAAAGAGAGAAAAAAATTATCTCTTTTATAACATTTTTTTGTTCTGTTTTTAGGAGTATCTCTAATTTTTTTTCAATGAGGCAACAGGTCTGGAGCTTTTTGCAGCCGAAACAGTTTGCAAAACTGATATGTAATGTATATTGTGAGATGTGAATGAATATGTAAGAAATAATGAATAGCCAACTTATTGTTATCACAGAATAATCTTGAAAGGTTGACAAGGTCCTGATGTGAGGACATGTTTAAGTTAAAGTCACAAGATAAACATACATTTGGTTTAATGATTTGTAAAAAGAACTTCATATTTATGTTATTATTAATTATTATTATAATGCATATTTGTATTTGTCAGATGAGGTGTTATTAGTTTCACAAAGTTGTTCTCTGGGAATTACAAACTTCGATATACAGTATCACCACTGATCAATCAGAATCAAGTATTGCTAAGTAATAAACTACAGTAATAGATCGGCATGAATTAATGAATGGTGCCGCATTCTCTGAAAATAGTGTAAATATATGGCCATGAGTCTGATACACTACACTAAAATACTTTAAAATAGATTAAAATGCATTATGTGCCCTTACTCGCAGAAGTTGCACAATGCCAGCCAATCAGATTAGTGCAAACTCTACCAAGAAAGTATTTTCCCAGACAACAAATATGTCAATTATCCGTACATGTGCCATCGAATGCCAAAACTAATGTCTGCAAATATTACGTCCAACAGAAGTTATTTGCAAAGAACCCTCCCTGTTGATGTTAGAAGTTTAGTTGTTTCCAGAATGCAGACCACGCCAAACATTTGAATCAAAAGTAACATAGCATCAATCACAGACATCAGTGTTTACAGTACCTGTGCAACAACTTTCCTACTTCAACAGCTCTATTAAAGCTCATATCTTTACACTCTCAAGTGCATGTTTAGCACTGACCGGTTGTGGAGGGTGGGGTGGACAGCTGCTGACGAAGGTGGGGGTGAGCGTCCATCTGCTCAAAGGTGCAGGATTTAAATTATTCAGCACACCATTAGCCACACTTAGCCCCGGCCCACTACCGCTGTCAATTAATCAAGGCTGGCAGGTGTACACCGGAGGAGCAGAGGCCAGTGCCGTCCAGTGTCCATGGAGTTCGAATTCCAGACACTGAATTATTTAGCAGTTTTAACTAACACTCCCAGAGACGACATGTAAACAGCATGTTTCCCGTAATCTGCTCGAATCCGAGAGCGAGAAAGCGTGCAGGAGAAATTGATCTCATAGGAGATGGATCCATATCTAATGTCTGAACAAAAATATTGTCTTTCCAATTACAAAAAAACTGGCATGATTAAACTATTTTGTTATATTACTTGTGATAAATTTAGTTTAACCAAATGAAAATATGTTTAAACATGCAGTAAAATTAGCAAAAAAGCATAAATAAATGTGACCTGATTTTTAAACATTGAAACATTTTGCACCCATTACAACTAATCTTCACTTTGCAATCTGCAAGAATAATGCATTTGTAATAATTTTTAGATTTTCAAAAAATCCACTGCTAATTTCAATATGTAATGCTATGGTAAAATATGTCCCTATAATTAATATTTACATAGACCTTGTGGTTCTGTTATGACATATACCGTATCTGCTCTAAGTTAGTGTCAAAATCAGGTCAAAAAGAGACAAACCCAGCCGAAAGGGGTTAAATTAACTTGGAAAATGTTTATATTTATATATTTATTTATGCATTTGGCAGATGCTTTTATATACATTTATTTAAATGGGTTAAAACAACCTAGCATTTTGGGTTGAAACAACCCAGTATAGGTTAAATTACAATCCAACAGGCTGGGGTTCCACCCTTTTTGACCTAACACTGGGTTGAAAAGAATTTTTTTAAGATGTAAAATAAATCTTTGGTATCCCCAAAGTATGCATGTAAGGTTTTATTATAACGTGTTAAAATTACCACTTTGAACGTATAAGAAAAATGTGCTATTTTTGGGTGTGTCGTTTGAAAAGCAAATGAGATGAAGAAATATTTGTTGAAATTGAAACTCAATTGTGCGGTCAATTATTATCTCTCTCTATATATACTAAATGGCAGTACCGTGGTTGGATAGTTGCATATTAAGGGGTGGTATTATTATAATAATATCCCCTTCTGACATCACAAGGGGAGCAAATTTTCAATGACTTATTTTTTCACATGCTTGCAGGGAATGGTTTACCAAAACTAAGGTACTGGGTTGTTCTTTTTCATATTTTCAAAGTTGATAGAAGCACTGGGGACCCAATTATAGCTCTTAAACATGGAAAAAGTCAAATTTTAATGATATGTCCCATTTAAGAAATTTTCAAGATGTTAAAGCTTTAAAAACACAAGTATGGTTTTACTGTTTTACTGTTTTGTTTTGTTTGTCATACAAAAAAAATTAATATCCTGAACCATAACCATAGACCTTATTTCATGGATTTTATCAATAATCCTTGAAAAAAACTGACTTCAGTTTTTTTTACAACTAATTTTTTATGTTCTGGCCTACAAAACTACATTATGACTGCAGTGCTCTTTCTGTACCACAAATATTGCATTGCATATTTGTATCTCTGGTCTTTTAAACATGTGTTGGTGTGATCCAAACCCTTTCTGCACCCATATTTATTTGTTCAAGTGTAAATCAAATTTGGTCTAACACATCATTATGTCACTCTTCACCAGTCTCTGGATCCTATCAGCAAATATTTGCCGACTTTATGTCAAAACAACAGTGGCGCAGAAAAATGGCGAAATCAGGATGTTGTTGATAGTAAATAAATTTAACGTCTGTTTTCCCCTTGACCCCAAGCTTGTTTTATCTGAGAGACAGTTATTCTTTTCAATATATAACCATCGTAAATCGACTGGGATTCAATCATACGAGCCCATGTGCAATGACATACTCCACTAAGTGCGTGTGCACAAATGTCTGCTGGAACATACTGTATATACAGGAAGTCCTGTGTGAACAGGGTTAAAAAGGAAGACCATTCAACACATGACCATAAGATATAGCGAGAGCAGTCACGCCTTTACGTGCCGTTTTAAATGATCCAAATCATGCATATGTGATGTGAAAGTCTGCAGTCGAATAAAATATTAGTCAAATACTCAAAATACAATTTTTCTGAAGAGGACTTAAGAGAGCAAGAGAGAAAAACAAGAGTGTGTGTCGAAAAGGGTGAGTGTGTAAGAGGAATTGGGAAATGGCCTACTCGGAGAAGTTGTCATCCAGATAACTCTACACTACTCCAAGGGGGATCCCGAGATAAGAATTGCCTCTTGCATACATGCACTGTGGCATTCTTAAAAAAAGAGGTTAAATAAGTAAGAAATAATTGATGATGGGCCCTTAAATTATAAGAAAGTTGGTGTGGGTGTGCATTATTTTCAAATAATTCAAAGGTTACCACAAACATTGCTCTGGTGTCTATTTTTAAGACATTTGACAGGTTAGGTGTGCGGTTTACAGAAAAAAAATCAACACCCATGGAACATTTCTCAACCAATCAGAATAAAGCATTCAACAGCCCTGTGGTATAATGCCAAAGAAGAACCATTTTTGGCTCACTGGTTCATTAAAAAAGAAACCTTTAAAATCTGCAGAACCTTTCTGTTTCAGAAAAGGTTCACTGCAGTAAGAAATGTTCTTTAAACTATAAAACATTAAGAAAGCAATGGTTCTTTTGACAACCTTTGACTAAAAGGTTCTTTGGGGAAGGACGTATGATTGTTTTGTGGGATCAATGTGAATAACTTTCTTGTAGCATATTTTTTAGGAGATTTATTTAAATCCACACTATTTTAAACAGCAATTTTAATATTTCTGACATATTTATTATGCCTGTAGGTTTAAAAACCTCACATAATTTAAAACACTACATGGGAAGTGTATACTTTTGTCACAGGACTATATAAAATCAAGAAGTAAAGAAGAACTTGACTAACCCACATTATACAGTTCATAAACAAGTTATCTGTCAACTAACCAAGTACTAACAAAGACTTTCAGCAGACTCTAGATAACACTTGATACACACTGATACAGGACCATCTCCACCCAACACATTCCAATTCCAACTACACTAAATATGGGAATCGGAGCCTGACAAAACTATCGATAAGTTACAATCTATCACAGTCTATGACACTGCGAATAAAAAAACGCCAATGGAAACACGTCGCAAAAACTTTTTACGCTTGCATGTGGTGGTTTTTTAGGCAATTCAGAAAAGGTGTATTCCCCAAAACTGTAACTGAAACAGTTTATTTACATTTTCAGGTCACCTGATGCAAGTAAGTCACATACTTATTATTTGAAGATAAAGCGTTATGTAATAAAACTTCCAAGAAACAACTCAATACGTGTCTGCTCCCAAGTATAAGAGGCTTTCCTTGTAAAAAATGTTTTAATAAATCTCTTTTGATTTAAAGTAATGTACTATTACCTCCAAGAAACATCTATTTGTTGCCGCTTCTTAGTATCGTAAGTTCAACCAAAAATTAAAATTCTGTTGTTACAAAGAAATTTTGTTGTTCTGATGAACACAAAGGAAAATATTTTAATGTATGTAATCAAACCGTTGGTGGAACCCATTTACTTTCATACTAGTATTCTTTTTTCCTACTATGGAAATGAATGGGGTCCACAACGGTTACAAACATTTCTCATCAGACCAAAGAAATGTATAGAGGTTTGTAATAACATGAGTGTGAGTACATAATGTTGGGCTGTAACAATTAACCGCATGTCCAATAAAAATGGCTTGAAATTGATTTTGAATCGATTCTGTGTTTCATGCACAGCTTGTGTATGTACTACAGTGTTTTGAGTAGTTTATAACGTGCATTTAAACAATAACGTGCATCGTTAAACAAAAACATTCAAAATAATCTTCATTATCATGAAAATATCTGAAACAATTTGAAGAACAGCAATATAAATATCCTTATAGACATTTCCTGGAATAGCGTTTGTAATCCTGCTACTTCTGTGGCACAAAGGGAGTTTCTGCAGGAGAGCCCCCCCCTGGCTTTGGGATGTGCCGGGATTTCACCACAATATAGTTAAAATTCATTCATTGAGAAAATGCGCATTTGCACGATTAATCGTTACAGCCCTAAAATAATGACAGAATTTTCATTTTTGGGTGAACTATCCCTTTAATGTTTGAATAATTCTCTTACGTCTTCTTTGGTTAAAAATAATGCCTAGTGTGGTAAATGTGATATTAGAAAACCTACCAACATCAGTCGACGTGATGTTTAAAATTACTTATCGCGAGAGGAAAAAGTTTTATGACGCTGTCATTTCGCAATAGTATTTTTTCGACAAATCTGCAATGGAAACGCAGCTTTTGCCAGGTATGAACCTTTACAACCATTGTAACAGCAAAGGGATTTTTAAAAGAACACAGACTGACTGAAGACCTGATAGAAGACCAAGTCTTTCAAAGAGCAGCGGTAAAAGTGTTCCCATAATGTTTCTGTAGAGAAGAGCTGCAGCGTTCCACCACTGAGCTCATCTTCTGCAGGAGCCAGTGTAATCCCTGCTCTGATACCAGGAGCAGCGTGATACCTGATGGAGCATTCCTCAGATAAAACAGCAGGCTAGATCAGAGGGATGTCTCGCAGATGCCCGAAGGGGAGAGGAAGAAGAAGAGATGTCAGGAGCAGAAGGTAAACAAAGAGAAGATGGCATGGCATACTGCCTTCAATTTCCAACACAAAAGTCAAATTATCTCCTCTTTTTTTATTTTACTCTCTCCCCTTTTTTCTAACAATCCCTCTTTGGTTATGCCAGACCGATGCACAGACAATGCAGCAAATAGAAAACAGACATTGCAGACGTTCGCCAACACATAGCTATGGATCTTGTTTCCCAAATCACCCCAGTCTTCTATTGAAGCAGCAGTCATGCTACGGTCTTTAAAAATCAGACAGTAATGTTAAGGAGATGCTCAAAAAAAATTACACAAAGAAGTCAAAGAGGCCTGTTAATATTGACTTGATATTAAATTAAAATAAGACATCACTACCTCTGTCATAAAAACACTACCTTTTTAATGTTCCATATATTAAACAATTGGACGTATTTTGTGATTAATATTTGTGTGCAAAAAAGCGTTACAGAAACATGTGACCCTGTCTGAGAAATCTAAGCTAAAGTCTCAAAATCTAATAATGAGATTGTGAGCATCAAAGTTTGATTTTTAATCATTAAATTGATTTCAATTATTGCCATTATATTTTCACAGAATGTTCTTTACATTAGGATGATTTTATGTAGTATATCACAAAAAAATGAATTTAGCTGGCATATCACACACAGGGTCACACATGTTCAATTGGAAGGCTATCATTGATCCTATTAAAAGATTGTTTAATTTGTGTTAATAGTTCAACTTTTAAAATAGCATCCGTACACACTGCATTGTTTTTGAATGCCACAATTATATACTGTATAATATACAATTATAACCAGTGTAATTATATAAAGTTTCCTTAGGACTAACACACTGGTCATTGAGGCAACTCAGTCAAATGCCAAGCTGATTGTGTAAATCCTTGCTCATTCCTAACAAATATTGGTGAAGTATATTGGTCAAGTGAATGCATATGCATATGCTTATGTCCTGAGGTTTGTTGTGTTTGGCTCTGATTTTGTAAGGTTGTTTGTTTGTGTGCAGCACACTTCCCCAGCTGAAGACAGGTGCTCCATGGGGATGTCTATCATAAAACGGCATCACAAACTGCTTTTATAATACACTCTAATTTTTTGCGTGAGGGAAAATAGTGTCGAGACAAACAACTACTGTATAAAAGACAAACGGTTTACTGATTTTGAGAGACTGTGGCGATGATGACGTCACATGCTAATATGCATATATGTGATGTCATCGCGTCATGTTTGTGTTTGATCTAGTGTTGGCACCTGAAATATGTTTCACTTCTACTTTTTGATCTGTCACGTTATATTGCATTTTAACACAACTGAATGGTATTTTTACATATTATCTGTTCTGTTGTCAGACATAAAACGAGTTGGCAATAAAACCCAGTAACGCCTCGTGTTTAATCCAACCAGCTCTTCCTTTAACTGCTGCTAAAATCCTGATTTATAATCGTGACATCGTCTGAAAAAATCACCATACATTTACACTGCAGCCGTACTGCTGTTGCTCTTCTTAAGCCGAAGGTATAATCGGGCCGTCTGCACATGCGCGCCATCCGCATGACGTAATTTTTGTCATCAGGAGGGTGCCCAAAATTTGAGACCACATGGACAGTGCGCGTGCAACAGCGCATGCACGTGAAAATTTTTATACAGGACACTACACTACAAACAATTACATAAAGGCAATAGACAGCGTTTGCACACACCATCATCATTTCTTCTTTAATTTTCACTTTTTTTCCAAGAACAGAAAGCTGTGGAGCATCTAAACTTTCTTTACAATGGTGGATCTGCTATTTTCTTATCTATCCTTATCTAATTTTGTATGTACTTAAATGTTGTGAAACAGTGCTGCCCTGACGGCCTGGTAGACTAATAATTTGGATAAGAAATAATTTTAACTGCGTATGTGTCGAACACGGCCATCGCCATGAATATACTTGGAAAGATGTGTGGATGCTTGCGAGCGCGAGCCGGACACGTATGTAGATAAAACGTATATCCAACCCTTTATCAATGTGCTGTTGTGTTATGAGTGCTTTATTATTTTAAATGTGATTGATAAATGTATTGTATATCGCGTGCAGCCCAGAAAATTCGGTTCAAACAAAGACTGTAAAAAAGATGGACGACACAACGTTGCTTCCTTCCATTGTAATGAATTGAAGGCAAAATGTCCGACCATGGGCGCTGCTGTGTTACACAAAAAAGTCAGTTTGGAGCCAGGACATACGCACAAGTAATCATCCGTGGAGCCTTGAGGTGGAGCCGCGGTATCAAACCTCTGTGCGAACGCTCGCGCTCCCTATTCAACCACACTCCTTGAACGTCTTATTTGACTGGTTTGCTAAAATAAGGTAATTAAAATTCAGCTCATTTTGTCGTGTGTTGAATAACACAGAGATTGAAAATAAATAGTTAGTTATCTTTAATCTTCCCTTTGAAGCTCAGAGGGTCCGCTCAGAGAAGCTGTCAATCACAAATGTCAATCATAACGACACGCCCCGTTTTTATTACATAAAATTACTAGCTAAAATGAAACTTATCACAAAAATCAACAATTGAAAATACATCAGCGTGATACAAGTACCTTTAAGGACCAAGACCATATTTCGAAAAAAAAAAAATGTTTGACCCGAGTCCCGTTCTTTTGCATGGAGAGGGCGGGGTTTTTGACTTGTACTGCAGCCAGCCACCATGGGACGATCAAAGAGCCAGCAGATTTACTTTTCAAGATGTCTGACGCCGATGGAAATTCATAAATATGAGAGAATACACCGTTGCTGTTACACAGACTTATGACTACAGAACACGTGCGTGGTATACCGCATCATAGGGAGGGAGAAAGCTCACACACAGACTCACACCAAGAGAATGGGTGTGTGTGGTAAACACTACTGCTAACCTTTCTTTAAGTCATGATAAACTAAATCTGTTGTCTTCTCTGTCGGTAACATCCGTGACTGTTGACGTTTCACGCGGAAAAAAAGAGTACACGGAGAACGCACATTTAAAACACAGCCAACATTTCACTGTCATGTTCGAGGCGCTGCACCCAACATGAAAGAAAGAGGGGGGAAGGATGCACGCTAAGGCGGTCGCAAGAATGAATTAAGCAGTTTTAAATAGTAAAATAAAAATGTAAATGGGAATCACGAAAAATCTATTCAAGACGGCCAGTGTTGATTCTGTGGTGGGCCGCCACAAATAAATCAATGTATGGGAAACACTGTGTAAGCTTTGGCAGGGTCACTATTCACCATTTCTGACTGGTCACTTACCTGTCAAAGGAGTGGAAATGCACATTCTGGTCACGGGAGGCATCAGCCACCGCACCCAGAAACGCTGGCGGTAAGAGGCTGGCGTCCACTATGATGTCATCAGACGGCGCACTGACGAGACTTCTCAAAATATCTTTGACATTCACGTTTTTCCCTTTGCCGTCTTTTTCAGTGACCTCCTGACCTCTCTTGACCTCAGAGGACAAGGTGGAGAGGGCTTCTGACACAGCGTCTGGCCCGGCCTGTGTATCAGCATCATTGGAGGTGGCGGACGTCTTGTCATTCTCTATGCTCGAATCGCGCCGGCCGGGAGAAAGACCGTTCTCAAGATCAGACTGAACACTCCCTACACAAAAACACAAACAACAGACTGTTAAAAAAATGTCTATCTAAATCTCATTTCAGATGGTTCTACAACTTGCTTTCTGTTACCTGTGCTTCTAGAAGATTGTGTTCTCTGGACTTGTTTTTTGTCATTGTGCGGCTCCAAGATGTCCCGATATTTAGACACCATGAGTACAGAGATGAAGTAAACCACAGCCAGGGCCAGGAACTGAGCTTGCTTACTGTCCTCCTACAACACAACACAAGTTTAACTTCATTCATTTATCTTTTCCAAGAAAAACATATTTTTTATAATTACATTTTCATCATGTGCAAATATGTGCAAGATGAAGTGCACGCATTGAAAATAGAAAGGTATGTAATAATTTGCCTAAGTTATGTTAACAACATAGTAAAATATTGAAAAACAGTGGTGGAGTGAAGAGACTCACTATGTCTCTGAACACAACAGCACGAAGACGATTGATGTCCATGTCCTGCAGCAGTCGGTCTAAATCTCTGACAGGAGACAACCCCCCTGTCACGATGTCCACAGGACTCTGTAACGCACACAAACAAACTTCAAAAGTCTTATTTAGTCAGATTCACAAACAAACTTCATGTTCCCTCTGCTCTCTCAACGCAGCAGTTGGATTTTGTAAAAACTGGAAAGTATTTTGATCTGTTGTTGCACGTTTAGCAGGCATGAAGGCGCAGAGACATTAAAGCAACAGTTTTGCAAAAATTCTAAATAATAGATGAGCTGCGAGTGTGGGTTAGACAACACGTTCAGCAAAGTGTTTTTACTGGAATTGTGAGAATCAAACCTAAGGCCATTGACCAAAAGTCCTATCTAAAATATCAGCTGAAAAAAGCAACACAATGGACAGCAAACGCAAGTGAGGGAGTGAATAAGAAGGACAGAGAGAGAAAGAGAGAGAGAGAATGGGTAAGAGAGACAGCGAGGTAACCTTGGCAGGATATTGAACTTGCCTGTGCTGGTATAGACTTGGCGGCTCCCATAAGGCTTTGCTGTCCATGGCCGCTCTCTGCACCAGATTTACCCAAAGTGTGCTGCTGACATTCCAGACAGTTTCTCACAGCCATTGCGCACACTGAGGGAGACAGAGAGAGTGTGTGTGTAAGAAAAAGACAGATAGAAACTGAGATATTATGGTTAACCTGAAGAAAAAGATACATTGACTAAAAGAAACATGATGTGAGAGGCACAGATGAAAAGAACTTGAAAAGAAGCTAGAAAAGACTAGATATACCAGCCAAACTTTGCAAATTACTGGCATTAGAAGATATATAAACTAATGAACTAAATTGTTATTCTGAAGAAAATATAAATACTTTATATATTAATATATTTTTTTGTATTTGTATTTATTAATTATATATACATAATTATTATACACAATTCACACAGATATATAACGTAAACAAAAACTTTTATTCTGCTATAGATTAATTGTGATTAATCGTTATGCATCCCTAGTGGTCGCCAAAGAGTTGCTATTGCTTGGATATTCTAGGGTGGTTGATAGGTGGCAAGATATTTTAGTTCATAATATGACTCTAATCCCTCTTTAAGTAGGGGAGGGCGGGGCACAACCTAACGTTTTTTTGGTTTTGGCTCAATCATTCAAAAAATATTTGAGTTTGATTAATTATATTTTTACACAAGCAACACACACATCTCTGCTACAAATGAACATCTGAAGTTTGTTTCTAGTACTTACCATTCTTGGACAATTACATTAAACGTGACAAAAGTACAAACGTTACAACTTACCCCATAGGTGGGGTTAATTGTAACAGGCAGGTTAGTTGTAACACTTGCTAAAAATTAAGTTTGCAGGCAAATATTTTAATACTATTTTGTCTTTATACTTGAAGTGGATATTGTTTCTATATCTGTCCATAATAGACAGGTATCCACACTGTATTCATTCATCCAGCCCTTTTCTAACAATAGTTAAATTATAAATGAATACAAATGTCTAAATATGTGAGAAAAAGCAGCACAATTATGACAAAAAATTTTTTTATATGTGACCCAGTCTGCAATAACCAAATACAGTTTTTAAATCAAATTCTGAGCTAATGAGCATCAAAGTCTGATTAAGCCATTCATTTTATTATGATTTCAATCTTTGACGTGACCTTATTCAATCAATATTAAAGATATGAACAAAAATACATTTGACACATGATTTTTGATAAAACAGGGACCTTTATTTTGTTGGCCGCCAGCAATGATTCGTGTGTAGCCTATTTAAAACAAGGCAAGAATTACGCTAACGTTAGCGGTTTTAATATCGTAAGTGCTGAGGGGTTAGTAGTAACACAGCGTTACAATTAAATATTTTCAAGCCCACCAAAAAAGTTGCTAAGAGCTGCAGACATATTTCAAAATGGTGCTATGTTTTAGTCAACAAGACACTGATTAATATGACATAGCATTGGATTTGGTATCTAACACACCCAACTTAGAAACTGAAAAAACACTTGTTTATCAATAACTCTATGGAAAAACATTATACATTTCCGATTATTTGCGGGAGATCGTCTTTTGGCAGCATGAAAAAAACACCGGAAAATCAAAACGCTCAACCTTGTGCAACAATGTAAACTACACAGGGCTGTAGTTTTCGGACAAGCTGGGACATATCGCATACATATAGCAGGCAATACATCTGCGATAATTAATGCAAAATCGCCTCGCTTGTCAGTGAACTACGACTTTTTGTAGTAAATGCTGCTCCATCTGAAAGCAGGTGATGGCAATTTTCTACTTATTAAGAAACCAGCTTTACTGACGAGATGCGCATGACAATCACATGCAAAAAGATTTGAATAGATGCAAACTCGATGCGAATAACACGGCTTGGGTGGTGCTAGGGATGTAACGATTAATCGTGTGTCCCATTTAAAATGCCTGTCTGAAACCGAATCTGAATCGCAAGGCTGTGATTATGTGTTTCATGCACAGCTTGTGCGTGTACTACCGCATTTGGTCAGTAGGAAGTCCTTATCAATCTAAAATCATTAGGAGTCAGAGTCGTTTATAACGTGTATTTAAAAAAGCAACACTCGTAAAACAAAATCATTCAAAATATTCTTTATTATCATAAAAATACCTGAAACAATTTGAAGAACAGTGATATAAATATTCCTGTAGACATTTCCTGGAATAGCATTTGTAATCCTACTACTTCTGTGGCACAAAGGGAGTTTCTGCATGAAAGCTCCCCCTGGCGTTCGGATGTGCTGGGATTTCACCGTAATTAATTTAAATTCATTCCTTGAGAAAACGCGCATTTCCACGGTTAATCGTTACATCCCTAGGTGGCGCCATTGCAGTAAAACACTATTACACTATTTGCCTTAAACGCGTCTTCCCGCAAGTTTAAAAATTCAACTCAAGAGAAAAATGAGCATGACAAGAAGTTTAATTACGTAATCTAGAGCGAGGAACTTCACATTTGGGGAGTATGCAGCATAAGTCGCATTGGATAAACGCGCCTGCCAAATACATTAATGTAAATTCGATGTAATGAAAAAAAAAAATTTCTAAATAAGGCCTAATAACAAAGAAATGGAATTCACATTGGACATTCACATCCTTTTATAGTCATACAACGCTAAAAAAAGGTAAAGAAAATGCTCCCCACTAGGTAACTAAATTGGCATGAATCATTCCGACTGCTTTTTTAGGTGGGTACATAAAAACTGCATTTATTTTAATGTATCGCATGATTTATGAAAGAGTAGAACAGTGCACGTGTGTATCGTATTTGTGTACCATACGAAAAAGGGGAAAAGCACATTCTCCAAAAAAACACACTTAGCGTTTTAATCTAATGTACTGTTCATGATTTCAGCTACAGTATGTGCATGTTCGGCTGCGTGCGTTTGTGTGTATGACTATTCAACCCTCTATCCTCTCATACCTTGACAACTGACAAATGTAAACTCTGAAATGCTAAGATTATACTGTAGGTATTATCCAGGCGACCAGCTTTATCCATTACATCGCTCTAGTCATTTTAGAGAGAGCGAGAGAGGGAGAATTAGAGCGAGAGAAAGCTAGAGAAGTAGAGACGTGAGCGAAACCTTGTTACAGATCCCAAATCAGATTACATGCTGGCAGACCTCATCAAATATTCATTTATACTTTCAGCCCTCCTAAAACAGGCTTCAGTTTCTGTCCCACTCCACCAATCAGGAAGGTCCGCCCTGCTCCAGCTGCACGGTGTCGAGTCGATTTAACATAGCGACCATTTTGTTCAGAGGCTCTGCGCGGCGAGAAACTCAATGTGGCAAAAACGAAGGGTAGTGGTGCGTAGAACTGTGATGCTAAGAGGGAGTTTGATGGTGTCTATATGGCTTCAGGGAGGGTCATGCGGAGTGTGTGTGTATGTGTGAGAGAGAGAGAAATGAATAATGTAACCAATCTGAACGTCTGGATTTCAGTTATGTGGCCTATAATGCTGCAGTACCATTTGTGATACATAGACACATAAAAGAGGAGGTGCCTCAGGCTACAAAACAACCATTAGAGTCAATGGGCTGATGATAGTCGTCATTTTACAACACTGCAGTTTGGAGGGCTTATAATAACACTATCAAAGACCTAATACAAGAGATAGAGAGAGGGAAAGAGAGAGAGAGTGTGTGTGAGAGGTATTATTACCCCTACCAAATGAGCCTACAGAGAGAAATCTGAGACCAAAAGGTGAAGAAGAAAGCATAGAACAAAAGACAGAGAACATGGGTAAGAAAAATAAAAACAAAAGGGGGACGGGATGCTATTTCCAAATGATGAAGATGACAAAGGGGGAGCAAACAGAAAGAAAATGATACATCAAAATAACATAACAACTTTAATAAAGAAAGATGTACCCAAGCGTAGGCATTGTCTTAAGATGCCTCCAGAGGACATGTTCTTCTCTGCCTCGATCTCGGTGAAGTTGAGCGAACTGGCAAAGATCAGCACGTCCACTAGATTGATCAACCTCTGCAGGAACATCTGTGATGCCTCCACAGCCAAACCCTGAGACGGCTCAATGTTCTCCAGTTCATGCTGCAAGATAACGTCACCATCATCATTACTGTAGCTGCAACCTTGGTCATCATCACAGTCTTATTCATAATGCATTGCCCTTTTTTATTACATTTTTGTCTTATTATTACAGCTGTGGCAATAAATATCCTCATACAAAAGAATATTAACAATCATAAAGGAAAGCATTTTTTATATTGATAACTAGTGCAGTGGTGAGAATTAGTGCACAGTATATGTGTCTTATGAGATCTGTTAATCTATTACGTACATGGTGAAACCATTTGAAGGTCCACTGCGTTAAGTTTAGCCAAAAATCTAAACTTTGGTCACCAATAATTCAATAAGCTCATGTCATTCCAACCTTTCTTGCATTTGAGGAACAATAAGAAAAAGTTTAGCTGAATGCTGTATTTCAAAAATACAATAATGGGATGGAAGACCAGGGGTTGTCCAAATCCAAAAAGGAGGAAAAAAAGTTTTTCTATTAGAAGGACCAATGTTATATGGGTCCATGAAAAAACAAGCTATTAAAAAAAATCTTTTAAGCATGGATGTACTGCATATTTTCAAGGTTTTTAAAAGGTTTTGTTTATTGAACAACATTTCAGTACACTTGTTTCACAATTTTTTGATATCCACATAAAAAAAATGCCAGGTGGTAAGACCAATCATTGTCTACTTGCCAGTTTTAATGCGCCCCCTGTGTCATGCTGATGGTTTGTTTATTTGAAAGTGACGTTAAAAATTATAATCCTGAAAATAGTTTGAAAGTATAAAACAACTTAACCATAAAACTAACATTTGAGAACTATACATTTAAGAACAATAATTTAATTTAACATTTATTAAAACTAAAATTATTAGCTTATTAAAATGATGTAGCTTAATGTTTTTTATGTCTTAGGGGCATTCATAGCAGTTGCACCCTTTGGCTTTGTGGTTGCACCACCTGACCCCTAAAAAGAATTTACATTTAACAGACTTCTACTTGGATGCTGGTATAAGATTTTGCCTGTGATATCAAATTCATAAATACACTTTTTAAAATACAATTAAAATAGCATTTTTTCCTAGTTTTATAGTGGTTCAACAACCTGACACAAAAAGTGTACCAGCCTACCATATATTAAAGTGGTTATTTTTAGTTTAAGGTTTATACTTGTTCACTTCTAAATAAAAGGCCCATGATTGAGGTTCAGGGTTCCCACACCTTAGTTAACTTCGAATTCAATGACCTTTCAAGGACTTTCCAGGTCCAATATCCTCAAATTCAAGGACTAAATGGGGACACATTTCAAGATTAAGATTCCTTTAAGATACATTGTTACAGTTTCCTTTCGAGGGAACTCCCGCTGCGTCACTGCGGTGACACTTTGGGGATGCCTCCAGGGGTAAGTGTGTCTGAATTTGTATATCAAATTCAACCAATGGTGAGGCTTAACAACAAAGACAGGGTGACACGGGAGCCAGGAAGTATATTGCTTTCTGAAATATTGCCAAACACGGCGTTACAGGGACGCAGGAAGTATGGCAAAGGAGACGCAGTGTCTCGCTCCCTTCTCATGGAACAACAGTTACATATGTTACCCGAGACGTTTTCATGTGTCAAACAAAACTATGCAAAAAACATTTTGGTATGAATCAACATTCGCATACAGAAGATATAAGCATTTGAGACGAACAGCTTAGCACGTGTGCTTAAAAAGCCTAGAATTTGTATGATATTATCCTACACTACACAGGGAATATTATGAAAACTTCTTGCATAAAATAGATTCAAGAACTTTAAATGAACTGTATATCTATGTATGTATATTTTCTAAAACTTTCCAGGGCCTTGAATTTTTTTACTCAGATTCACAAACTTTCAAGGATTTCAAGGACCCATGGGAACCCTGGCGGTTGTACAACCTTGACCTATGAGAAAACCCAAATTGTTGGGCAAACGTTTTTCAAATATCCTAACATCCCACCAACTACTGATATTTTCATGAAATCTGTTAATAGGAAAGGTTTCGAACATAAAATAATGTGTAATAATAAGTATCTTATTTTGAGTTATTTATCATTTAAACACCATTTTTAACAGTTGTCTTAAATTGCTAATTTGTAGGGACAGTTGCCTCGCCTAACATTTTACAAGTTTGAAATACCAAAACAAAAATTAGTATGTATTATTAAAAAATACTTTATTAAAGAACTTTTTTGCTGCGTCAACAAATTCCCAAAAATCTTTTAATTCACAGCCGTCAACAGGGTTTGTTACTTAGTATTGCTAACCATTTCACTGCACGAATTGATAAAGCCACTCATTTATGATTTAGGTTTATGATCCACAAGTTGTTTAAAAATTTCCTACATCGTCGGAGCCGATGGTGTAGTGGACGGTGCTCCGACATATGGTGCAGACGCACTTCTGGCGACCAGAGTTCGAATCCCGACTCGAGGTCCTTTGCCAATCCCATACCCCTCTCTTCACCCTATACTTTCCTGTCGTCTCCTAAATTACTATCCAATAAAGGCAAAAATGGCCCAAAATATATCTTAAAAAAAAAAAAAAAAAAAAAAAAAGTCCTACATTGATTGTGAAACAAAAATCTTCAGGCATCTTAAAACTAGATTTAAAGTGAACATGGAACTTTTCTACTCATTCTACTTCCAAAACATGACGTTTACAGTGAAACAGGATGTTCATGCACCTAAGTGTTAGTTGTCTATTAATGACAGTTTAAAGACACACAAACACATGCACTGACCGTAGAGGAGGTGGCTGCAGAGAGCAGTGGAAGAATTCCTCCACAGGCCATGACCAGGTTGTCCACCACCTGGGAGACAAGATGTATGGTGTTGTGCACAAACACCACGTTTTCACTGCTGTTCACAAAGTCCATTACAGTCTTAGTTGAATGGCTGTGGGGAGAGGTCAGATAATATGATTATCTTAAATCTCTGTAATGAAATAACTTAAAAAGAACAAATTCACCCAACTGGATTTGTTTGGATTGGTTTATGATGGATGTGCTTTATTGGAGCTTTAACAAGTTGGAGTCCCATATGAGGACATCCAGAATGTAAATTATGCATTTTTAACATTATTAAAATAATTGGCTATTAATAAAATTTTGGGTGAAATGTGCAAATTTTGCACCACTAGTGACGCCAAATGGAACTGCAATCAGTTTGTGTGGTGAGAGTCCAGAGTCATCTGTACAATTACAACACTGGCTTAACCAACATTTAGATTTTGGGCCAAAACTGTCTAGTTGTTAAACTATGGCAAAAAATTTAAATACATTTTGAAATAAACACACATAACATATTTTTTTCTTTGTCTTAACATGTATGCTAATGGTGGCATGCATGTCTTTTAAAGTAACAAGGCAGTCCATTTTTAAAATCACTCACTCATTCAAGTTTGAATGTCACTTTAAAAGTTATTTTGCACATGATTTTGATATTTGGTTTCTCTTACCTTCTCCACATCTGTAAATCTGTCTCGATGGAGAAGAGAAGGTCAGTCAGAAGACGCTGGTGCATATGAGACCACTTGAACTCTGGGATACGAAACCGGGCTGAAGATGAGCCATCGTTCCCCTGGCCTAAGGAACCCGAGGGACCTGCTTGGCTTTGGCTCGCATTCTGCACAAGAAACATTCTTGATTATAAAATCCGTCTTGTGTTCTAGCAGGTAGAAGCATTTTATATAAACAATAAATTAATTATCAATGTGAGTACAGTTTGAGGTCAAATTTAAACTTCAACATACTGCTGCCGAGGTCTCCTTCAGCTCTAGTCTTTCTGTGTCCGTGGCCACACTTGATACATCCAGCCTGGCAATCTTAATCTCTTTGGTTTTAGCTGTAGAGCTTTCTGTCGCTGCCGCCTCTAGAGAGTCTTGGTTAGGTCCTGCTTCAGGACTAACCTCCGGCACAGGGTTCTCTACTACTTCTTCAGGTGAATCAACAGGCTGGCTTAATGTGGTTTGTGACACTGCACCATGACCCTCTGTAGCCTCCATGTGAAGTTTTGTCTCCTCAGTGGATGTGCTTTGGTTTAAATCCACCTCTTCCATGGGGCCTGGTTCATCCTTGGTTTCCTCTGTTTTGGATGGGTCCTTCTCATCTCTTGAGTCTTTTTCTGACATCTCCTCTTGTTTGGTTTCTGGATCCTTTCTTTCATCTACCTTTTCAGCACCATCATTATCCTTCTCATCAACATGATCTTGGCTTATGTCTGAAGACTCAGTGACACTGCTCTCCTGGTTGGCCGAAACTTCAGAAGCTTCAGTTGTTTCAACCACCTCAGCTTTAGAAGAAGAATCTTCAGTGGAAGAGCTGAAAGATCCCTTCTCCTTATCTTCTGTCTGAGCACTAACTTCAGTTTCAGCCTCATTCATTTTGCCATCATCTGACATCTTCACAGCTTCAGGTTCTACTTTAGTGACATCATCAGTTTTTTCTTCCACTATACCTAAATTCTTCCCATCATTTTCAGTTTTGTCCAAGTCTTTTCCCACATGCTCACTATCCAAGTCAGCCTCTTTTTTAAGATCATCTTCCATTTTTCTCATTCCACTATCCTCTTTCAATTCTTTTGTTGTTTCATGTTCACCTTCAACCTTTTCCTGTGTCTCTGATGAGGTTGCGGTTTCATCTGCTTTTCCCACTTCCTCTTCTCGGGCCAGTATATTGGACATCACAACCTGATCCCGCCTCTCCTCACCATCTGCAGGCCGATCGGCAACCTGCTCCTCTACGTGTAGCTCAATTACAGTAGATGGAGCTGTCTCTTCTGCATGCAGCTCACCATTAGCTGAGACATGAAGCTCTGAATCCTGGCTGGCCCCAGAGATCGTTCTGATTCTAAATTCAGATCCTTCAGAAGAACCCATCCTCTGATAATCTCGGAACATAACCGCCATATTTTCTTTGTATTGTTCAAAGGTGACCTAGAGAATTAGAAAGAAAGGTTAGAGGAATATGAATTATGCAGAGCTACCAAAGTAAATTCTGACATCAGGACAAAAAAAAAACCTTAAGGACTTTAAGATTTGAAAGAAAAAAACACATAAAACACCTCATTCCCTTCCATCAGTTTTACACAAAGCTTAAGCATTCAAATCCTGATTTAAAATTCGGCATGTTTATATGAATAACAAGTTCATCCCATATACAGTACTGTGCAAAAGTCAAAAGGCCACCATCAGCTTTGTTGTTTTAGCAAAGTTTTAATGTCCATCCGTATTTATTTTTCACTCTTTTTAAAGATACAAACAGAAAATATTTACACAAAATTAAAAACAAAACAAATTTCAAAACTAAGTGTCTTCTTCAGGCATCAGTCAAGATTAAGTGTGACCTCTCTTGGCACGAAACACATCCTGAGCTTTTTTGAGGAGACTGAAGTCCTGCAGTAATTCGATTAAAATTAGAAATTAGGATTTAATTTCATTTAGGTTTAATGCCGCGTTTACATCAACCGCTGTAGAGGCATGAAGTGCGAGTGATTTCAATGTTAAGTCAATGTGAAGACGCTTTGACGCGCGTCTGGAGGTCCCACTGTGCGGATGGGGCGTTTGGCGTGGACAGAAGACGCGTTTCCACCTCATTCGCACGTCTAGTTCACACGAAAGGCGCGAATGGTGCTTTTTTTGCATTTTGCGGTTCACGCGAATTTGCTGCTGACGCCAGAGTTAAAAAATGTGAACTTTGGCGGAATTTCACGCCGCGTTAACCAATCAGGAGCCTGCTTGCTGCTGTGGTGGCAGCCCCGCCTGGATTCAACCAACGCTTGATATTCTCCGTAAGCAGTCACACGGAGCTATACGACACAAGTTCTTATTTCTATAAAGGAGACAGGAATAAAAAGGACCTCGCTTGGAAGAGTGTCAGTGAGGACATTGGGCAACCTGGTAAGTTGTAATACACATTTCACTTTTGAGTTACGTGACGTGTATCGACCCGCACCGTTTATTTTCCCCCTATAGTAAGTAGGGATGCTCACATTGACCGTTTAACCATTAACCGAAGGTAAGAATTTATGACCGATTAACATTATCAGTTAAAATAAAAAAATATGTATTAATACATGGTGCGTGACGTCATGAGCCGACAGACATTTCGCCACTTTTCTATCTTTAATTTGTAAATGTCCTGTAAATGACACAAATGATTGCTGCCCTGACGGTCTGATAAAGTAATCATTTGTATGAGAAATCATTTGTATGCGTGTTTGGAAGCTGAATGGAGACGTGCGCGTGTCCGCGCAAGATGACGCGGTCCGTCTCGCGCACATCCTGACAGACGTTTGCTGGTGGCCTCTGTCCCTGACCATGAACATCTCTCTTTTTTTTTGCACAAATGGAGAAAGACGACGCAAAAGCTAAACTTTCTGAAAAGCATCCTGCTTTAGAAATGACTACTGTGGTAGATGAAAAAGAGACAATCTGCCCTTTTTGGATATTAATCCTCTGGACTGATCGCATGCTTTTTAATAAGGTAATGTTGCGTGAATATCTGATAATATATAATATATGAATCCTGGTTCTGTTGTTGATCTGTCGCTGCTGTTTGCACGTTCAAATTAAATCTTTTTTTTTTACTAGTTCACAGACAACCGTCAACTGTATTTTTACTCAATGACAATTTCATATTAAAATCTTATAAGTTAACGGTTAATGTTCGGTTTAGAAGCTATGATTGTCGGTCGAGAAAAAATCACTGATATGAACATCCCTAATAGTAAGGTTACCAAATACAAACTGGTAACTCTCTCGATAAATGCACAATCAACACCAGTCATCTTGCAAACAGACAACCGAATAGCACTTGCCCCTCCCACAAGAAGCGGAGTTTGCCTCTGACGCGCGTCAAATTCTTGCTTTTTCCGCGCGTCTACTTCGCTCAACACGCGTGAAGGCATTCAAACTGTTCAAGCGGCAAACTAGGCGTGATAGGCGCGATTTTGACACCTGAAACGCAGTTGGTGTAAACGCAGCATAAGAGATTCTGCAGCTACCTGCCATTGCTCAAGTGGAAGGGGAGTTTACCCTAAATACTTGAGACTTCAGCTTATACTTTTATACTGTTTTTAATACAAATACACATTTCCTGTATTTTTTGGTTGTATTCTAGACATAGAAATAATTATATATGATCACTATACAATTTCAAAAACAACAAATCTAATGGTAGCATGGTGGCCTAAGACTTTTGCACTGTACTGAATCTTGATACAATATCACCAAATGTAATAAAACTGCATTTCAACCATATTTTAATTACCACATTGGTAATTAACTGCACATCCCACATCAACACTGTTTGATAGTTTAGCATCTTCCTTAATAAAAATCTATTCCCTAATCATGCAAAGTAAGGATTTTAGGATTCATATCACACTGCTGCCAACTAAAAAGATAAAACTCTCAAAATTGGCATAATATTCATGCCTAACATGACCATGACTGACTGAGAGATAACTCTTTATCTCCATCTTAAGAAGTGAGAACAGAGAAGCTCATGCATGCATGTTCATGGCTGCAATTAGCAGCAGACAGTGTACAGAAAATTCAGATCCAGCAAACTCTGAACACACCTCGATTTATCACAGCAACACAACAGACAGAAAGTCAAACACACCACTGGGGCAATGAAAAACAACTTGCAACTTCCACACCAATGTCGACATTTGCATTTAGGCATGAAACCCTTATTATAAGTAATTAATTAGGCGTTATTGTTCTAAATGAGTCTGCTACAAGCACGGTCATTAATCTTCCACGTGGCCTGACTGGTAATCCAAGACTGTTTGCTCTGAAATGCACTGCTAGCTCTCTCATGCCTCTCCTCTTGTTAAGAATAGCATGCCTGGGTTTGTGCACATTTTGCCATTGAAATTATTGCTATTAAAGGCATAGTTCATCAAAAAATGAAAATAAATGACTCATCCTCATGCCATCTTGGATGTACAACTTTAACAGATAAAGTTATTTGTTTATTAAAATGCCAAGTGTTTTCTACTTATAGACAGTTTCAGCAGTAACAACATAAACAAACGGAACAAACGCAATTTCCGGTAAACTCAACAGAGTCCTTTTAGAGTAGTTTATTTCTGATAACAAGCTAGATAAATAACAAGTAGATTACCTTAGTTCAAATCATAGTTAAAGCATATCAGAAACTACACTAAGCTAACGTTGCTGTGTTAAATGTGTACTATATAATGTATACAATCTTAGCTACAGCTCAGCTGCCAAACCTCCCTTCACATAGTGGTGATTCATGTTTTCATTCTCCCCTTGTCTTTAGGAAACCAAAACATTTGTAATTTTCAACGAGGTATTTGTTCCATAGTTTAGTTTAGCCACTAGCCAGACCATTCAACAAACACAGACCGGAAGTTAAGTTCCGTCCAGATGCGTAACCGCGACAATGACCGTGTGTCCGATGAAACCGTCTATATTCGGGTCAACATGGCAAAGATCCAATAAAGCACATATATTTATTATTAAAGTAATCCAAATGACAACTGTGTGTTAATATATGTCTTCTTAAAAAATACATTTGTTTTTTATATTTTGAGCCTATTTAGCAATTAATATATTAAATATTTAAAGGGACACGCCATTTTTTTTTAAATATGCTCATTTTCCAGCTTCCCTAAAGTTAAACATTTGATTTTTACCATTTTGGAATCCATTCAGCCAATCTCAGCAAACCATTCAGCCAAAGCATAGCTTAGCATAATCCATTGAATATGATTTGACCATTTACCATCGCGCTCAAAAATAACCAAAAAGTTTCAATATTTTTCCTATTTAAAACTTGACTTTTATCTAGTTACATTGTGTACTAAGACAGATGGAAAATTAAAAGTTGCGATTTTAGTACACAATGTAACTACAAAAGAGTCAAGTTTTAAATAGGAAAAATATTGAGACTCTTTGATCATATTTGAGCGCAATGCTAATGGATTATGCTAAACTATGCTAAAAGTGGTACCGCCAGACCCGGAGAATGGGTCAAATATTCATATAAATCAAATATTTAACTCTAGGGTAGCTGGAAAATGAGCATATTTTCAAAAAAGGTGGAGAGTCCCTTTAAGGGAACAAATCACATTACACAGATCAGCGTGGTACATTTAAATGTGGTGGCATGTTTATCACATTAATTCTCATGTTTTTTCATGGGTCTCATCTATTGGGTGTTGTTTCTACACGAGACAAGCAAGAACCAATGAGATTTGACCTTATCAACATGCTGATATGAACATGTGCTTTTTGGATCACTGCCATTTTGACCCCTATAGATAGGATAACATGACAGTGTTTTAATATAAAATTATTTGTTTGTGTTCAACAAATGAGATAACATTGAATTTCAGAGGGGTTTGTACAGAGTCAACAGTCAAATAATACCATAAGGGCCACAGAAAAGGTTAATGACTATGCTTGAGTATGTTCATTTAGAAATATTCCTTTGAAAACAACACTTTCAGAAAAACACTTCTGTAAGTTGGACATAAATTAAAGAAACAGATTTATAAAGCAGGTGCACCAAGACTAAATGTCATTGCAGTAAAAGTCACCACTTATTTAGATACATCTCTCAGTGGCACGAAATTAGTTTTTATAATAGCTCTCTCAATAACAACAATTTTTTTAACGTATTGGTGCAGGTGAAGCTAAACTAAACAAGGCAGTTATTTTTGTTGCACGTGACAAGCAAACAAAAAATCAAACAGGCTTTACCAAAATTTTGGTTGCAAAAAGAAAGAAGGATGCCACTTCCGTCAGTGCTAAGCCGTAATCACAGCGCTACACAGTAAAATGCTTCCATGACATCTAAATCCAAATACAAAATGACACACAAGTGATTGTGCTTTAATGAGTCTCTAGCTTCGAAGATCACACACACAAGTTTTTAAAGTAAACCTCAAGTCCTCCTGTGAAACGCAAAAGGCTATCAAATGTACAGTAGTTGTTAATGTTCATCTGTCAGTCAGTGCTCAGTTTTCAGTACGTTATGCTGGACTGATATGAAGCCCATTTCAAACATGCTGACATAAGAAGAACAGAGGCTCACAGTCGTGCTGTGTCTTATTGTTTTTTTCAAAATGATCTTAACTTACTAAATGTGTTATTAACATGGCTGCTGAGTTGTGTGGATTTTTTATTGGTTTGTATTTTTTCCAACTTAGATTTATAAAATTCATGAAATTAAAAAATGTAATATTAAAAACGTTTTTAAATGTCATTTTGGTGCATCACTAATGCCTTCCTAAAATGTGACCCTGGACCACAAGACTTGCATGCATTTAAGCATATGTGCCG